>NC_092863.1:104576661-104606596 GCF_032062135.1 Pyxicephalus adspersus | reverse complement strand
CCTTCTCTCTTTTCCTATCTCTCCTTCTCTCTCTCACTCCCTTCTTCCCTCCCTTTCTGTTTCCTTCTCTCTCTTTCTCTTCTCTTCTCTGTCTTCTCCCCATTCTTCCTTTTCATTTTCTCATTCTCTCTCTCTTCTCTTTCCCTCCTCTCTTTTCCTCTCTTTCTTTCTCTCCCTCTCTTCCCCCTCATCTTTTTCCGTCTCTTTCTCTTTTCCCCCACTCTTACTCTCTGTTTCACTATCTTCCCCCTTTCTGTCTCCTTTTTTCTCTCTTTCTCTTCTCTCTCTCCACTCTCCCCTTTCTCATTCTCTGTCTTCTCCCTATTCTTCCTTTTTGTTTCTCGTTCTCTCTCTCTTCTCTTTCCCTCCTCTCTTTTCCTCTCTTTCTATCTCTCTCTCCCTCCCATCTTTTTCTGTCTCATTCTCTTTTCCTCCTCTCTTACTCTCTCTCACTCCCCTCTCCTCTCCCTTTCTGTCTCCTTTTCTCTCCCCTCTCCTCTTTCCTCCATTCTCTGTCCTCTCCCCACTTTTTTGTTTCTTCTTTTTCTCTCTTCTCTTCCCCTCCTCTCTTTTCCTATCTCTCTTTATCTCTCTCGCCCTTCTTTTTCATTCTCATTTTCTTTTCCCCCACTCTTACTCTCGCTCCCCTCTCCTCTCCCTTTTTGTCTTCTTCTCTCTCCTGTTCTCTGTTTTTCACCCAGGGCCATCCCAGATTAGGAATGAGGGGGTGACCTCAGATGATGCCTGAACAAACAGGAACCGGCAACCTGTGTGATGGTGGGGATGGGTGGACCAAAGGACAGATGGGAGCTCCTGATTGGATTTGCTTCATCATTTGCATACACATCATGACTTGAGTGTTTTCAATCCTTCTTTACCAATATGACCACATCCTGACCCAAAAAGCAGTTGCTGGTAATTCAGTTCAAATCCAATAATTTTATTGGGTCAGAAATCAAATTAAGCATGAAATACAACTGCTTGCACCACTGCCCCTAATAGACGCGACCATTGTTATATGGAAGCCTCAGCTATGGCAGGTACCAGCCAACATCACTGGATTTCTTTAATAATAATCCTTTCTATCTTACAGCCGGCTGATCCATATGATCCTGGAATGAAGCCTTTGTAGCAGGCCCGGGATTTAACCCTAGCTTCCCTAACTCCCAACGCATGAGTGACTAGTCGAAAACGAGTGAGGCAAGGTGATTATGTGTCTGTCCTGACTGAATGACAAGGATGATAGAACATGCCGCGCCCGACACATCTCCACGGGCGTCACAAGAGATTAAAGCAGATGTGGCATCTCTCTGCAGGCGTAGAATAAATTACAGACAGGGAGCGGGCGGTAGATAACTGACAGAGAAGCAAACAAGATGTTCGCCCACCACACAGAGACATCAAAGGGGAGAAAAAAATCCCAGCTTAGCAAAGACGCATTTCAATGAGCTGCGCATCCTGGAAATGGTTCCCGCGGCTGCTAGCGCCATCCAATTGGTTATCAGGGGCTCATCTTTGGGCACGCAAGGCACTGGATAGAAGCTAGGTCTGTCATATGGAAGATCATGCATGCCTGAAATTGTTCCGAAGCATACTGGATACAGAAAGATACTTAGTGGGATTACTCCTGAGGAACCCGTAAACTAAGTTTGAGGTCTTGGGGAACCACAGCAGAAAGCCTCTTAAATAAGTGAACAATGGAAAGAATTTTCCCCTTACAGTGGTGGCTTGGATATTACTAAAAATATTATTTAAATCATGCAGGTGAATCTACCAAGTGGTGTTGGCCCCAGAACCATGCAGGTATCATCAAACCCCAATAATTTCAGGAGGAACACTGGGGTTACGTGGAATCTTGGTTGAGAATAGGTGCACTAGAAGGTGGTTCTATGTCATAAGCCCTTGTATGGGGTACATAATATCATCCACATACCTCCCCAGCTTTCAAGCAACCTGCAAGGATAGACATACTGGAGCTAAAGGGTACTAAAGGGTCCCTTTAAAAGATATCTACAGTTTTAGGCAAAGGTGCAGCTTTGCCATAAATCCGCACCCTGCTAATCAGGTAATAGGACTAAGTCACTTAATGTAATGCAAGGCCAATACTGTTTTGCATCATCTTTAGCTACTGTGCAATATATCGCCAAGATGTTGTGGACACCTGACCATCTCACAATTATGAGCTTGTTGGACATCCCATCACAAAACCACGGGGATTTGAATAGGGTTTCCCCGCATATCACTATACCACCTGACATTACTCTGTGAAGGCTTTTCATAAGATCTTCGTAAATTTTGCCCATTTAGCAACACGAGTATCAATAAGGTCAGGAACTGATGTTGGATGTGAGGACCAAGCCTGCAGGAGCCATTCCCATTCATCCCAAAGGTGTTCTGTAGGGTTGAGGCAGGAAACTCAAGTTCCCACATACCAAACCATATAATTTTGGAAATGGCTTGATGCACAGGGAATTGGCTTCATCAAGCTGCGTGGAAATGCAGAATTGTCTTCATATAGTAATGCATGTCAATGAAGATTGCATGGCTATGTTCTTGATAAATGCACCTGGATAACAAAGGGGATGTCAGACAAATTTATCTAGGTGTGATAGTTAGGGCTCCTTAAAACACTGAGCCATGTAGGATATATATTGAAGGTCTGTACACTTATGTAGAGTTGAAGGTGGGGGGGATGAAGCCTACCATGCGTATTACTTGCTACTAACCCTTCTTGTGCGCAGCCCATGCAGTTGCTCATTCCCCCATCTACTCCTAAATCATAGAGGGAGTTGTTGTAAGCCCCATGGAAGAACCCTGTAGTGATGAGTATTGGAGCACAATTGAATTATGGAGATGTGGAAGCCCTTTGACTTCTGGGCTGAGTTGGTTAGTTTATTTTAGTCCAACACCTGACACCAACAATCCTTCCATGGTACCATTGCTTAGGTCATGCTTGTTACCAGAAATTATGTTGGATCAAACAGGTGAAACTCTCTCTATTTTTTGAGTAGTAGATACATTTGTACAGATGAGCCGAAATGGACATTACGCATATTAGGACAAGTTACAGGAGTCTTCCTTGCTGCCGTTTTCCCGCATGATGGTCATCTCAGGGGCTTTATACACAAGGGACAGTCATAGGGAGACAGAAAAAGGATCTTCACCAAAATGCGACCACAAGTCTGGAGGAGCACAATTGTCTACAATGTCTTTGTATGCTGTATCATTACCTTCACCAGGAGCACCAGAGCCATCAATTGCCAACATTTTCCATAGAGTGTAATCTCATGTGACTGCACTAAAAACCTGATATGACCCTATGGTCATTAGGGCTTTAGCTTCGGATTTTGTATCTGCAGGCCCTGAGATTTTTGGGTTATTTACTCTGCAAAATAACAATCAGTAGTAGTTAGAATTACTTATCAGAGCCTCACAAACTTTCATTATCATCCTAAGCATGTTCATTCCACACAGGACATATTATGTGAACAGACAGACTAATCATCTCCGCCATATCTATGTTATGTACAGGTCCTGCCAAAAAGGGAAAGACCAGATGGAGCCATGCAGAGAAGAGCCTGGAAATCCACGCTACAATAAACGCTGTGTAATAAATAGGAAGGCAGCATTAGGTGACTGTTAACACTGAAAGACGTTCCCTTTATCACTACACAAACCAGTTGCCCTCCGGAATAGTAACCAGGCTGCAAAAATACAGCAGATCTGTAATTAAAATTTTGCATAACAGATGTGCAAAATGAAAGTTATTACAAGGATGTAGAAAACAAGGCCAAGAAAAAGAATGGCAACGTCCTATTGGTTTGAATTGCACAAGACTTTTTTTTCTTTCAATTGCTTTAACTTTATGGATTTGACTTTTAAAAATCAGGAGTCAGAGAACACCAGAAGTTCTTGTCATCCACTGATTTCATAACAGTGTCAAATGGTTTCATTGAGCCTTTATCATATCTCTATAATACTTAATCCCATCCATACCCTTAAGCTTTAGTATATAAAAAACCCAATTATTGATTTTGGTAAAACAGTCCCTGGTGATCCTATCATGCAGATTCCTATTCTGGCACTACTAGTTAAGTGGGCACAAGTGTCTCCTAATTATCCCCCCAAGTTGTCACCTTTTTATATGCTTCCTATTTTTTTTCTTTTTTTGGAAACAGGAACAGCACAGGCAACGTCCTTCCCTTACGGTATGCACAATTAAAAGTAAGTCTTTTACTACTTGATAAAAAACTGTTCCTCAAACTAGTACTGTATATACTCAAATATAAACCAAGGTATTAGAATACAGGAAACTACTTTAACTCGAGTATAAAACCAGGGCACAAAATGTGACCTTCACTGCTAACATTCAAAACAGTAGACAACAGAAATGCCAATAAAATACTATTAATAATTTAAAAAAATATTTAAAAAGAAAAAAATCATATGTGCTCAGTATGTATATATTTTTTCTCTCTTTTTCAAAGGGTAAATATTTTGAACTTTTGAGCTGGTCATGATAAGCCACTTGCTCCTGAATAATCTTTTGTGCATTGTTGTTAGCCACCAATAAATGGCGCTGTATCTTCATGTAAAGTGTGTAACAAACTCATGTCTCCAGGAGGAGTTTGTTATGCATTTTACATCAGCACACATCGGCATCTAGTGGTGTGGCATGTATAAAAACCAAGATTCTTTTTCTAATGAAATTTTAAGGGAAAATGTTTTTTGTTATTTTTTTTTCTCGAATATACACCGCACCAATTCCCTATTAAAATATACATCTTTCTGTTCCTTTTTTGATAGCAGTTTACCTAGTAAGCCTAAAAATTAACAGAACTTAACAAGAATTACCCCTCAAAACTTAATTTGGATTCACCTCTAAGTTAAGGTTCACCAAATCCTTAGTGAAATAAACCCAGGCTGAAGGAACATGATAGCCTCATGAAAGGGTATCATCAGTCTGCTGTTTCTTCGTCAATGGTCATTCATAGACCACAGGGGCATGGACAAGACCTGTAAGACCGATGATATTATTGCCGTCTGTTATATTAGTCCATGGCTGCTTAAGTCCCCTATTAAAGAACAGAACAGGCAGTAGTCCCATTGCTGATGGATGTCAGGGCCATTACTAGGCATTAGCTTTCCTTCAAAAGCACAGAACATGCAGCAATACATGAAATTTAATATGGGCCATGTTGGCTGATCACTTTGGTAGATGATATTGGATGGCAATACCTGCTGGTAGGAAGTAGAGAGCCCTAAACCATTTTTAAGTGCAGGGCCACCAGTGGGATAGTGAGGAAGTACAAAAATGCTGAAGAAATGTAATCAGCCCCAGGTGAACCATTATTGGGGCGTTCCTAATTCTGCTCTGACAGCAGCTCCCAACCCCCACCCAGCTCCTACAGCTCATCTAGCTGAGCGTGGGATGCACAGATTAGATCTGGACCATTGCCTGGCTGTGTGTTTGCCCGCCAACACTCCGCATTGATTATTCCATTGCTTGTCAACTATAGCTCTTAAAGCGGAGAGACGACGATCTAGCCATGATAATGGGCCATTAATAATGAATCTGAGCTGCAGCGGAACATTCTGCTAGAATTAAGCCCGCGTCACTCCAATTTACTGAGAGCCAGGCTAAGAATTAAAAGAAGACTTCCCTTTACTTATGTTGTGGTTCTCTGTGGGGGGCTGAGCGCAGATGTGACACTTGGAAGGAGGACCAGCAGTATTGTCCCTGTGGTTTAACAGTACGAATCTCTGAAATTGATGTATCAAGGAACAAAAAGCACAAAAACAAATCCATGTAACCTCTTCATGGCCAAAATGCTTAAAGCTTTAACAAAAAAGTAAAATGAAGAAGACCCTTTCCCCTAAATCTTGTTATTAAGCAAAATAATTATTAACAACAATTTCATTTTTTCCTTTTCTTTTCTTTTCCTTTCCTTTCCTTTTTCATTCCTTCTCACTTTCCTTTTCCTTTCATTTTCTTTTCCTTTTCCTTTCTTTTTTTTGTTTTCTTTTCCTTTCCCTTTCATTTTCCTTTTCACTTTCCTTTTCCTTTCCTTTTCCTTTCCTTTCCTTTTCACTTTCCTTTTCATTTTCATTTTCCTTTCCTTTTCCTTTCCCTTTCCCTTTCATTTTCCTTTTCCTTTTTATTTCCTTTTCCCTTTCTTTTCCTTTCCTTTTCCTTTCCTTTTCCTTTCCTTTTCAGTTTCTTTTTTCTTTGAATTTCTTTTGTTTCTCTTGCCTTTCTTTCCCTTTCTTTTTCCTTTCTTTTCCTTCTCTTGTCTTTTCTTTTCCTTTTCCCTTACCTTTTCTTTTTTCTTCCTTTCCTTTCCTTTCCTCTCATCTCATTTGCTGTTTCTTTCTTTTCTTTCCTTTACCTCTTTTTTTCTTTCCATTTATTTACTTTTCCTTTCCTTTTACTTTTATTTGCTCCCCTATACCTTTCATTTCATTTCCTTGCCTTTCTCTTCCTTTCCTCTCATCTACTTTGCCCTACTTTTCTCTTTTCTTCTTCCTCCCTCTTTTCTTTAAATTTGCTGTTCCCTTGGTTCTCTTTTATCTTCATTTATTCTTCTCCTTTTTTTTGTTTTCCTTCTTTACTTCCATATTATTGTTCTCACCCCCATCTCACCTTTCCTTTCTTTTCCTCTCTTCTGTTTTCTTCATTGTATCTCCTATTCTTTCTTTTTCCTTCCCTTTTTTCTCCCATTCTCATACCTCTCTTTTCCTATTCTGTCTTTGCTTCTCTTTATCTTTCCTTCCCCATCTCTCTCATTCTTTATTTTGTCTTTTTCTACCTTTCTTGCATGATTTTTCTTTTTTTCTTTTCCCCTTTCTTCTCATTTTTCCTCTTTACTTTCCCTATTTCCTTTCCTTTTTTCTCCATTCTTCTCTCAATTTCTTCATTTATGTTCCCTTTTTTCCATTCTTCTTTCATATTTTTCCTTTTCTCCATTCTTTCCTCATTTTCTCCTATTTTCCTCTCCTTCCCATCCTCTCTTTTCCTTTCTAACCTGCCTTTCCCCGTTTTTGAACACCTCCCCAGAAGTACAGTTTGCATTGTCTGGCATATAGACAGGTATTCCCCCAGATGATTCTCCTTCAACAAGTTTGGGAAGATTTTACAATAGAAAGAACATTTTCCTCCTATCTTGTTACTCCTAAAGTCTCATTGTAACCAATACGCTCCTATGGACATCATCAAATTATCCTCTGGCGAGACTTTTATGACTGTTCTGTGCGGACGTGCTCTCTTCCCGTTACAGCGGTGGAATTTTTTTTTTCTACACGTTACCCTACTCTGCCCTCTCCAAAATTGAATTCAGGGATGAATCCTAGCAGGCTGTCTTCAGGTCTGCTTTCACACATCTCATCAGATGCTTTGGGACTATAAAAATAGACAGAGGGAGCACTGTGTATTTATTAAAAGACCTAAAAAGCTGAGCGTGGATTTTGCTGGCGGTTATGCGGGCGATCAATGTGTTTCTTTTTGCTTGTTTTCTTTTATTGGGTGTTTGAGGGTGGAATTTATCCCCTCTCTGGAGGTCCTTGGCTTTCTTGTAACTTTGTGGTTTTTGTTCGCAGTTTGACCTAAAAGTGCTGTGCATGCCACCTTCATCTTCTATAGCGTTGCGCATAATTAATAACTTACTCGCAGCCTTGTGGGGAATAAATGAAATTTATACAGAAAATGCTTTGCAGCTAAGAGGTTGTGCAAAATGAATACTTTAACGTGGGAACTAGCTCAGCACTCCAAATGGATGAATAGTAAAAGCATTGCGTTTGATGCTTCCAAAATGTTGGCAAAGTGAGTTGAATTGCTCCATTGATGGTCAAGGTGGGGCTTTAGTAAACTTAGTAAGCGGGCCTAGACTTGGATTAGAAGAGAAGTCTGCTCATGGAGTAACATTATTCTGTATGTAATGAGGGGATGACATACTCAAGTGTACTTTTAGCTAGGGATGAGCAAACTTTGTAAACGATTTTGTCAAATTTCACTTTTCTGGTGAAATACATTGGAGTCAATGAGAAAGGAAAAATGAAAATGTATTTAAACACAACTAAAAAGGTTAAATATTGGGGCTTACAAGTTGTTAGATGTAGTGGCTGCAATCATTTACTTTCATGTTTTGTTTTTCAATTCATAACCCAGCCAGTAAAATATTTCCTGTCCTAGTACAACACTATGAAGTTGGTTCATCCAATTATGTCAATGCAAAAATAATGCTTTCCATGTATTGGGTATTCTTTGAAAAGTGAATTCTCACTTCATTCACCAAGCCAAGTCTAGTTCCGTTTGCCCTATGGGTATTGTGACTTGCATTCTATTAAATTCCATAGGGCTACACTAAAGTACCTCATGTCCTACTACAAGCCATTCCCAGCTACCCTTTGACTTTCCAGAACCAGTTATCCCACATGTGCCATTGCACATTTGTTTTATTGACACTTAATGCCTTTGTCCCTTATGTTTTTGTAGTCACCAATGTAAAAAAAGTTGTGCTTGATCTGGCTCCTTGTTGGATCTGAGACTTTACCATATATCTAGCCAGATTTTATCACCAGTTATGGAAGGTAAGAAAGATGTAGCCTTTGTGGGAGTAGAATAAAGTAAAAGAGCCAACATCTTTGGCTACCCTAACACTATCTGAGAAAGTACTAGATTACTTTCCTGTACTAGGTGATTAAGTGGTCATTTTTTGAGTCATCTACGGATAGATTTTCTCCATAGACGTGTCAAATTAACTCTAGAAACATGTCCACTGGGTCTTTGTGCCTATAGCTGAAAAACTCCATGCCACACTTTGGTACCCCTATGACAATATTGCACTCCATGCAATCATGTCTATGGCTAATCATGTCATGTCAATCATGTCTATGGCTAAAGACCTGCATACTACCCATTGGTGGGAACAAAGTTGGATTATGTTTGATGTATCCAACACATGATGGAAACACAAATGAATTGTATCCAACTATGACAATATTCCACTCTACAATCATGCCCACTAGGTCTTTCTGCCTATGGCCGATGAGATGCATGCAACCCTTTGGTACCCCTATGGCAGTACTGGGTGCACTGCAGGATCACTGGATTGTAAACGGGACGTACTGGCAGTGATCTCTAACAGTAAAGTATATTCTATCCAGTCCCTGATTCCTACAACATGACTCCAATACCTAACCTTTGCTGGAGAACATACATAGCTTCTGACCCTTTCCTGAAGGATGTCCACAGTCTTTTCCATAACATTACATACACTGTGTCAAAAATTCCACTCCTATTGATATAAGCTCCTTTTTGGAGAAAGAAAGAAGCAACCACTTCACCAAACTCATCAAACACTTCAGCTTTCTATAATGACGGGTTTTTTGTAAGTCTTTCAAATTACTTCAAAAGCAAACCAAATAATGTCAGACCAATGTCCTGATGGTGCAATAATGTAAAACATAGAAAGAAAAAGTCTACTTACACAATAATAACAGCTCCATCCAGTCTCTGTATGTGCCATTTCCGTGACCTCAAGTGCATTGTCATTGCGTAGATAGCCCATTCGGCGCAGACAGCCATCGTGAAAGACCCGAGAACAGATCCGGCATGGATAGAGGCTCTCGGCAGTCCACACTTCACAAATTTCACACATTTCATCATTGGCAATCTGTAAAAATAATTTAAAGTGTTATATTCATAGTAAAAATATCACAAGCAGAGGTCTATCCAAAATTCATATTAATATTTAAGCCAGGCTTCTTTGCATGTTCTGGATGGTAATATTTATGTATTTTCTCCTTCCAGGGAATGATGATGGAAGGGTAATGAAGTTGCAAATGGCTTCTCATGCTACATTATTTAACAAAACATTTGTGGATACCTGACTATCACACCTTCACTGAGGGGCCTGATTTATTAAAGACTGGAGAAGATAGAAGAAAGAACCTGGATAACCTAGCAAACCTAGGCTGGATCAGGTCAAGGATTTAAAACGTTTGCTAATTAATGATTTTTAGGAAATTCATTCCAGGTGTGCTGATTCATCCAGGTTGTCCTATAGTAGTCTATTTTCTCCAGTCTTGAAGATCATACATAAATCAGGCCTTACATGTTCAACTGTAACTGTATGTGGACTGGGTCCCCCTCCAAATGATGAAGATCTGGGGTTTCCAGTGAAGGGTATTTAAATGCTACAGCAAAGTCATTAGAACAATTGAGATCTTTGAACTTGTAGAAAGAGTTTTGGGACACCATACTTCTGTTCTATGACTGCACCCTCATGCACAAACCCAGCTCCATGAAGACATGGTTTCATTATTTCATGTGGAGGCCGGCAACACACCTAATCTAACCTAATCCTAATCACATCCTTATTGATCCCCTTTGTGATGCGTCAAAATGCTGATTGTCATCTAACATTAATATCTGACATGAGAAAAGTTCTCAGGTCCCAATTTGTTAAAAGAGTACTCAAAACTTTTGTAGGAAGTCTTCTTGGAGGAATGAAGGCTGTTAAAGGTGCAAAGAGGAAAGAAGCTTCTATTATGCCCATTGCTAAGAAATGGAAAGTCCAACAACCTAATATTGGTGGGGTGAGGTGTTCAGAAATGATTGGACATAAAGGGTCCATTGTGAGGATCCATGAAGACATGATTTGGCTAGTTTGTTGAGTGTCCTGCACAAAGCTCTGACTGTAAGCCTACTGATCACCTTTGGGGTAAAATGGAATGGCGAATGCAAGCCAGGTCTTCTAATCCAGCATCACAACCTGAATTCCCAAATTCCCACATACGTACTCAAAAACCTTTAGGAAAGATTTATCTGAGTAATAGAGATAGATATGGTCTGGGCTGTCCAACAAGCTAGGTATGATGGTATGTTGTATGGAGAACCATGGGGAGCCACTTGCCAAATGGACTTCAAGGCACCCAGTATTTCCTAACTCCTGGCAGCTGAATGGAGTGGTGTGTGTGTGTGTGTGTGTGTGTGGGGGGGGGGGCACAAAGAGAAAGTAAATATGAGCTGCATTACTTATTTACGTAACATCAACATTACAGAAACAGATCGTTCCCAACAATGAGATCAAAGAGGTTTACTATCCAGAACTAGACTAGTTGGTAGTTTTGTGATCTGCATCCATGCTTTTAGGCTGTTGGAAAAAAAAATCACAGCATCCTGCATACACATGGGGGGACATAAAAACTCCTGCAGGGACAGCATTGGGACCACTGATTCAGATAACCTGTGCTGAAATTATTTAATCCCAATGCTTATGACATTTTGGCCCAGCTAAGAAAATGGCTAAAAATCTCGAAACCCCAAAAAATACAATCATGTTTGTGCCAGCCATGGTCTGAGTGGTGATAGATTCAGTCTCACTTCAACTGTTTTCATTTTCAGGGTCCATCTCAAAATCTGTATGGTTGGAGTCAACCTTTTTGCTTAAAATGCATGGAAATTGAATCTCAATGCAAGAGTTAGGAAGTATGTGTTATAATACGTACTGCATAGAAAGAGACTTTATCATTTCTTAGCAACACACATTAATGCACATGGGTGCATTTTAATGAACTTCTATACAAATAGGAGGTCACACATTCTAAAATCGTACCATGGGCAATAGTTTTTCTATTTTGTACTTTTGGGTTGTTATAATGGTTGCTTGCTTTTAATGATCCTTTGTGTATTATCGTTGGCCGCCAGTAGATGGTGCTGTGTCTTCATTTAATGTGTTTACCAAACTCTAATAACTCAGACAGCAAGAGTTTGTTGTACACTTTACATGGAAAAACAGCATCACCTAGTGGTGTGACCTAAAAATATATACGAGTATATATATATATATATATATATATATATATATATATATAGATAGATATAAATATATATATATATTTATATTTATATACCTGGCGTTTAAGGTAACATATTCTGTGCTTTGGACTTAGCATTAGCAAAATTCTATTTTGTAGCTAGTACAGCTCCCAAAGATAGGAGAGGCAGGAGAGTTCAAAACAACTGTTACAGATCCCTGCAGGACTGGGGGATCTGTGCCCTCTTCAGTGTCACCCACTTGCACTACCCTGCTGCTTGCAACAAGTCAGGGCTCACCTCCTCTGCTCACTTCCTGGTCCAGGTCATGTGACTCCCAGTTAGTTGCTCCCTTACCTCAGTGAACTAGAGTGTTCTGCAGACATGCTCCCCCTGCTGGTCAATATGTGAACACCACCTACCTCTAGTCTTCAGCGGTACTTCTGGTGGTGAGATTGGGTGCCTGCAGGTCACATGGCTCCCATCCATCACCTGACCTTCCCTATAAAAGGAAGTGACTGGGAACAGGAAGTTGCCTGAACAAGGAGTTCCCTTAGGCTCTGTTTCCAGGTTCCAAGTTTTCCTGTCTGCGGCTCCAGTTGCTGATTTTCTGTGTACCGACTCTGGCTACTCTGGCTTTGACATTGACTACTCCTGCTTGCCGCCTGCCCTGACCTCTGGCTTTTTTGACCACACCTTTGTCCCATTTTCTGGCACCTCGCCTGATTCCTGTCTATCAGCGTCACCTTCTTCTGCGTGCATGGTCGGTCGCAACCCGGCAGTTGCCCGCAGCGTAACATCCTCACCACTAGGGGCTCTGGTGAAGACTGCATACGGTGCACATCTCTACTAACTGGGCTGGTGACACAGAGGGTCCACCATCCTGCCCTGCAGCACCCTAACAATACCTTTTCTTTTTCAGAAACAAATAAATGAACTAACCTATAAAATCAACTGTTTTTCCTGTTAAAGAAATGAACAAACCAAAAAAGTCATCAGTTTACATTAGGCTGTAAATAACATCTACTGAGTTCGAAATTTTGAAACCAATATGAAGGAGCTGGGATTTTCAGCTCCTGAAATGTGACATCCCGCCCAGGAAGAGGTTAACTTCCAGCCACCTGGAATTTTTGAATAATCGAATGTAATTTGTTCGTCTATGCGCTGCAAACTGTTGAGATGGAATATTGAGCTTTCAGGTTCTGATACAAATTGTTATTGCATTGATCGGAGCCGTCTCCAGCCGCTAAGTGCTGAGTTATGGATGTGGTCCTTGGAAGTGGCCTGCACCGCCATCATTTATGTACCGATCGCTGCTCTCTCCAGTTTGTCTTCTCAGCCGGGAATGAACAACATGAAATGACTTTCTACGGCCAGAAAGGAACATTGCAATGACAAGGAATGAAAAAATAAATTTGTGTTTCGGCATGACATTTAATAGAGCTACTGGGAGCCCAAAACATAGGGAAGTACGATCATTCGAGTATGTTTGTCATTAGTGTGGTCAGTAATCTAAGGAATATTCATTATTTTCTGTAAATTGTTATTTTTATGTTTAGTTTTTTTTTCCTTTTATTTTATATTTAACGCTTAGTTGGAAAACATAACGATGAATGAACAGCTAAAAACACATATAAATATACACATATACATATACATACATATACATATACAATATATATAAAATTCTTCCAGGCATGAGAATTACAGCCCAGTTTTATATAGGAAGAGACTTTATCATTCTCAGCTGAAGAACTCTTACAGTTTTTGTCCAATAACTGGACAGTGAAAGGAAAAGAAGTAGAATGATAACACAGCTCAAAAAAAAAAGTTACTTGCCAAGGATTTTTTATTATGTTTAGTGTAATTCAGGTCTGCTGAATCCAGAAATGGCATCCGTTTCATTGAATTGGCTCTAGTTCTTGTGATTTACACCCATGTTTTGCATTTTATAAAATAAATGTAGAATTATTTTCATGAAACTTCCATTTGCCTTCTTTTTATTCGTACATTTTCTTTTTTAACAGAAATATGAGTTCTTCAAAAAGAAGTTGTTTAACTGACCCCAATGTATTTTGCTACATTTGTGGTGAATATTGTTAGCAAACACAGAGAAGAAACATTACAGAATTTGTGAAACAAGCATATCTTGTACATTTGGGTATTAAACTGGGGGACCAAGATAAGTATTGGGCTCCCCATATGGTTTGCAAAACTTGTGTAGAGTGTCTATGTCAGTGGAAGAATGGAAAACTGAAAACTTTGAAATTTGGTGTACCTATGGTATGGCGAGAGCCTAAAAATCATCATATTGATTGTTTTTTTTTTGTGCTGTGAATGTAAAAGGTTTCAATCGTTACAAGAAACACAAGTGTGAGTACGGTGATATGGAATCAGCAAGACGACCTGTGCCGCATGGTGCTGATGTTCCCATACCGCTGCTCAGTCCCGGATATTCCTGTATCCGACATGGAGGATATACAGGGAGTGTAATCCAGGAGTTAGCAGTGGAAGAGAATATGAAGGAAGTGTTTCATCAAACCAGCAGTTCTCCCAAGAAGAGCTCAATGTTTTAATACGTGACCTAAGTCTGTCACAACAATCATCTGAACTTTTATCATCCAGGCTAAAAGAAAAGAACTGTCTGAGACCGGAAGATAAAATAACGGTTTATAGGACAAGAGAGGTGACACTCCGACCATATTTCAGTGAAGATGGAGACTTTGTGTATTGTTGTAACATCCCTGGACTACTAGCCCATATGGGAGGACCAGAATTCCGAGCAGAAGACTGGCGGCTTTTCATAGACCATTCCATTTGAAGTTTGAAATTTGTTTTACTGCATAATGGCAACTGCTATTCATCAATTCCAATTGGTCACTCAACAAAACTTAAAGAAGAATATGAAAATATCAGAATGGACTTACAAAAGCTTTGCCATCATGAACACCAATGGTCCATATGTGTTTATTTAATAATGGTGAACTTCCCACTTCCCATGTTTCATCTGCTTGTGGGATAGTAGAACAAAGCAGGATCATTGGAAAAAAGTGACATGGCCTCCAAGGGAAAACATGAAGAAAGGTGCAGCAAACATCATTACCGAGCCAATGGCTGACAAAGAAAAAATCATTCTCCCTCCAGTATACATAAAATTGGGATTAATGAAGCAGTTAGAGCTCTGAACAAGGATGGTGATTGCTTCATATACATTTGTAATTTCTTCCCTGGATTGAGATATGAAAAATTACAAGCCGGAATCTTTGATAGACCCCAAATTCGGAAACTGATAAATGATTCAAATTTCACAAGTTACATGACTGATACCGAAGCTTCTGCCTGGCACAGGTCTTGGGTTACCATAAAGTACAAAATTATGAAGAACTGGTACAAAACTTGCTCTTAAACTTTAAAAATTTGGGTGCTACTATGAGCAAAAAGGTACAGCATCTCCATAGCCATTTGCAAAAATTTCCATAAAATCTTGGTGATTTCAGTGAAGTACAAGGGGAGAGGTTCCTTCAAGATATAAAGCTGATGGAAAAAAGATATCAGAGCAGATGGGATAGACACATGATGGCAGACTACTGCTGGATAAGGATGAGCAAGCAAATTTATTAAATTCGATCTCACAGTGAATTGGGCCGTTCTCGCTTACCAAACATGTAGGCGGGACTGACCTTTGTAAATTCGTCCTGCAAGACCGAATTTTTGGGACCTGCAAGACCAATCAGGGAAGCGGAGCTGTCAGCTCTTGCAGCCCTGTAGTATGTGTTCCTGGAGTGTGAGTCTCGTTGGCTGCTCCTGAATGAAACCAGCGTGGGAAAAATCCTCTGATTTTTCCCACGGCCACGTTCATTCATAAACACAAGCCACATGACTCACTCTGAGAGAAGGATTACTGCATTGATGAACAGGACAGGAGGATTCTGATGGGAGGATTCCCATGGATGTATTTATTAATGCAGCCGCGGTAATCCGTCTATAGTGATTTTTTGTATTTCTGATAGTTTCACGAAGTTGAGCCCAATTTCGTGGACCCATCGGAACTTAGAGGAAATTTTCGTGAGAATGCCAGAGGCATTCTCGCTCATCTCTACTTCTGGAGCCTTCAACATGATGATCATCAGCATAAAAGGAAATCATACAGATGGCGTTTTTCAATGACTTCTTTGTGATTATTTCTGTAAATATACTGAATATACAATATATTGACATTATTTCAAAAATTTAATTTTGTATACGTAGTCATATCTAGTTTAATTTTGCTGAATTGTCGTGTTTCATTAGTTTTCTATGAGGTTAATATTGAGGTCAATAATTCAAAAACTAGAGCCAATCTAGCAAAACCAATATCATATTTGGAATCTGTACATCAAACATAACTTAAAATGACTTTAATCTGTTTGGCAAGAAAATGTTTATTGACCAATGTAGACTCATCTATATGTTCCTTTGTGTTCTCCGTCCGATGGGACCAACCGGTCCACCTGCAATTGATATAACACCAGATGCTGGGCCTCCAGGTCCAAACATCATTGCTGGAGTATACAGGCAAGAGAGCGGTGGCCTGTCGGGAACAGTAATGCAGTAACCCCTAAGCAATGCCACTACACATTAGCACATTTTATTGAATTTGAATATAACTGATATTTTTAAATGCCCTAAACATGTTAAAGTTTGTATGAGATTGTTAGGTTTATAATACATTTTTTTTAAAACACCTGCAGATGGGGGAAATGAACCTGTGGGAACATGTCCCATGTCAATAAAAAGCATGTAATTTTCCATAAAAATGTTTTTTACTTCAAGTCCGAAGCTTGATTAATGGAAAAGTATGTTTCACTTGGGACATGTTTCCACTTATCCCCATAACTCCCATACCTATGTAGAGACACTCATTAGGTTTATAGGTTTATACGTCTGTGTTGATTTGTATTTAAGCATCACATTTCCTTACACATTCAAAAAACAAAACAGTATTTTTTTCTTCTAACTGAACTGGTTGTAGAGTTTGTGTGAATGACAATTTGTTGTGACGGGGGAGGGGGGCGTAGAGTGTAAGCTCGATTGCAAATGCAAACAGTTGGTAAATCAATGCAATGCATTGTGTGAACATTTATTATATTATCTTTTTATTTTCACTGAGCATTCTCATACTGCTTGACTGTGTGATTGGTCACATGTGCTTTAGGTAAAAGATCTATCCATGAAGGTTTACAATTGCCCTTACCTCCTCTCGTTGCTCCAGGCTGATCCCAGGAGGATCATCATCATTCAAAGCCCGGGTAGGTCTGATGAAGGCCGGTGGGGTGAAACGTTTAGTTTTATCAAATTCATCAGGCTCTACGCCTTTCCCATCTCGCAGTCTTTCCCATGCTGCTCGGTTGATGGGATTCTCCTGCCGAGGTTGGGACTGGCAAGGAGATCCACTATTTGACCCATCTTCTTCATCCTTCTCCTCCTCCAGAACCTTGTCCAGAACATCCCCTTTGCTTCCTTTCCGTATGCAGCCCTCCGACTTCCTCTTGCTGGGTGGCCGGTCCTTCAGCCCGTCCTTGAAGGCAGACACAGCTATGCTGACCTTCTGCACCTGCTCCACCGTCTGCCTCTTGGACATTAACACACCCATCCTCCTGAAGGTCAGAAATGGACAAAAACATAATGAGTAAAGAGGAACAGCTTAAAAAAAGGAGAATAAAAAAATTAAATTCCAACATTTTTTATACAAAATTGGATAGATCGGGTTAGAGCTAATTTTTTCTTTTTTTATTTATGAGATCTACCAGGATTTAATAGCTGAATTCATTTACCATTCTATATTTGGAGGATACCTTGTCAAATTCAAAAAATATGATGAGATATTCTAGGAAATACAATTTTTACCAAAATAATATTTTACCAAAATTTTGGCTTGATATTCACAAAAACTGGATTTAAAAACCTTTATTAGAGGCAAAAGTTATTGAATAACATTCTTTAGAAGAACAATCAGAAAAGGAAAGTTGTGATCCAAAAACCTTTTAACAGTTAAGAGGATCACAAGTCCTCTTCACAATTGAGAAGATCCAATTTGTTACAAAATTCTGCAAATCATCAAAGAAGAGAACAATTCATGTAGAATACACAATGTTCTGCAACTCAAGTTCTTTCGGATTACCTATGATGATTTGTTCTTTCTTTCGGCCTTCTGGAGAACATTCTTCTGAATATATAAAGTTTTTCATTTTGAAAAAAGGGAGTTTTTGGGGCAACTTTGATCTTTTAAAAGTGTATCATGCGTTGAAAAGGTCTGGTTTGAATACTAGAGGGCCCCAAACATTATCCTCCTGTGGATATTAACTCTTATCTAGACTTGTTGTCTGGTTGGCCATGGAAAGAAGGGCAGAGACTGTGAGCCCCGTCTTCCTGTACCCTACCTGACACCATGCATTCCTTTAACATTGGGAAACCCCAAGGGAGGAATGTGGGTGCACACTACCCTCCACCCCTGTTTTTTATCAGAACTCATGCATGCCGGAAAAGAACTAAGGTAAAATGTAAAAGGAACCCAACTTTTTTTTTTTTTTTTTAAATTTGAAATGACACAACATACAGCTTTAAGGCCTCCCAAACAAGTTATTGCGATTTAACCCACATAAACAGACAATCTCTCAGTATTTTTACAATTTTTACATTATCACATGTTCTTCATATCGTTATCCAGCTCCCTATGCTCTTTTCTGACAATGATTTGCCTATTGGTATTCATTAGACACAATTTATTAGCTCATCCTCAATAGTTTTTAATGAGGTTTGGCACTTGGTTTGGGTCCATCAAAGACTGGAAATTTTTGATTACCCCATATCAAATCAAACCCAGGATTTTTTGTCTTTCTTAGTGGGTGTTAGGAGACAATCATCTAGGCAGTGATCCCATACTGCTGGCCGCTGCAGGACAACGCAGCCTGCTTATTCTTTTCATCAGCATCATTTGCGGTGTCACGGCTAGTTTTCTGCTCTGCAGCCTGTGCAACCCCGGCTTCCCTTTGGATGTGAATGGTCCCTCTGCATCCCCTGCTCCGAGACAGCAGAAAGGGATTGTGCTGAGAATAATGAGTAGAGTAGTTCCTGATTTGTCATTGGCCGATGGGGCCCTATAGCCCCTGCTCCCACTGCTCTATGTCTGTTGTAGAGTTAGCTGGGCTAATCTGTGCTGGAGAGATTGTGTGGTTTCTGTTGTTGACCTTTGCCTGTTATCTGACGTTTGTAGCGACCTCTACCTGTGACCCAGACTCTACCTGTGCCTACTCCTGTTGTACCTTGCTTGATAGACTGATCACACGGTTTTGATCTTGGCTTGTATTCTGGATCACCTGGTATTCTTGTGCTGGTTACCTGTGTGCTCCTGGTCTGCTGCCAGCCATCCCCAGACACCATCCCTTGCGCAGTAAGTCCTGGGGGCAACCGAGTGCTGGGAGACACAACCGAGGCTGAGCGGGGGCTTACTAAAGGTGGAGACTGTGCTGTTAGTTTGGAGGACTGGTGTCTGGTGATGACTGGTGCTGATCTGGGCCTTACAGAGGGGAGATGGCAAAGAGTTCAAATTGTTTAATGAACAACTCCAGCTAGTAAGTTAAAATTCCCCAAATCAGTCTTTCCTCAACTTTTTTACCATGGGGGAATCCTTGAAATAACTTTCAGGTCTCCTGAAAAATCCGGCTATTAATAATGATATGTACCATTCATGGTACAATAGTCTGATGGTCAATTAGATGGACCAACATCATTGGAACATTGGTCTGACAGTTATGAACACAAATTACTTACTGCCCAAGGATCCCCTAGCAGCTTCTGGAGGAACTCTGGCATTCTATAGAACTTACGCTGAGAAACACAGCCACCCAATAGTTTTTGCAAAAAATGTTACCTCCTCTGGTACCCCCCCTCCACCCTAGTATGTAGAAACATCCCCATCTTATTGTCTCTTGTTCTTCCGGTGCTCCAAGAGTAAAATGATGACTTTGATTTGGTCTCCTTGGCCAATCACAGATCACCCTGTATTCTGTAAAAAAGATGATTGGCTAAGAAGAGAAAGGGGGGTACAAATGATAACTGTGTATCACTAGAATGGGGGTGTTTTAACATGGGGGAGCACAAAAAGAGGTATCTTTGTATGCTATAAATATTTGGGGAATTTTAATTTACCACCCATTGTTCTTTAACCGTAACAGAGAATAGTCAGACTAGCGCTACTATTTAAAACAAAAGTACAAATCCTTTGGTAAGCAATCTAGTTTTATATATATATATATAATATATATTTCAGCTGTATATTTAAATGTTTGCCTGGAATTCAGCAATAAAATTTCAGGCCCTGTGGTGCTGCGTGTACCAGAGCGTATCTCACAAAGACAACAGAATCCCGCTAGGTCTCCGCATGCTATTTTTAACCCAAGAAAAGAAAAAAACTTCCCTGTCTTATGATGCTTGTATCTCACCAGGATAAATGGTAACACAGAGAGACAGCTGAGTCGCTGGTCACTTACTGGGATAAGAAAAGAAGAGTTCTGGTGAAGCACCATATTTATCAACTTGTGCCAAGAAGGGAAGATGGATGGTGGTGATATAAAAGTTGACAAGTTACTTTAAGAAAATAATGGTTTTTGTAAACTGCTTTACGCTAACAGCCCATCAGCAGCCCCCTGAGCAGTCAAGCACAGTGGGAATAAATCGGTGTGACTTCCAGTGTCGGTGTTACCGTATGGTACATCAGACGTGGTGTCACCATGCAATGGATGGCATTAGCAGACAGCCTGAAGTAGGCTATTAAGCATCTTGTGTGCTTGACTTTAATGGAGGTTTGACAAAGCCAAGATAAAGGACAGGGAGGGTCTGTCTCTATAATTAGGGATGGATAGACAGCTCTCTGTTATACTATATCACTTCAGGTTCTACAAAACAGTACTAGCTTATTATTAAAGAAAAAGTATGTGCAGGGTGAGTTAAGAAATACATCTGGCAGCTGCTGAAAACCAATTTGAAAAGCATTGATCTAGAGCAGCCATTCTCAAGGGTTCCTTCAGAGGTTTTTAGGGGTTCCTTAAACAAGGGAAAATTGACCCCTCATTTGATATTGCCTGCACAGTCCTGGGGCCAACACCACAAGATAGAACCAGGTCTATTACTCAAATTACGTTTTTAGGTGTCCATAAAAGTGTTATTCTATTCATCTCTGTAGGGGGCAGTATTTCCCCTAGCCACTGATTTAACAGGCAGACTGGTAAATGGTTTAAAGGAAGGACAATAATAATTGACCTATAGGAGGAACACAACCCCCTCATTATCAGTAAACCAGACTCAAAAAGAAGCCTGACTGTCCATGGCCTTTCACTTTCATCAAGTGGATTTGAGTTCTTTTAATCCTAGAGACTCAGCATCATATATAGGCATTACCATAGGCCATTTGTATGGCCAAAAGTACCAGAAACCAGAATGCCCTTCTCAGAAGCAAGAAAACCCTAAATGACACATGACCGTAGATATAGGTAAGTAATTCTCATTCAGCTTTTTAAAATAGGTGGGGGTCATTAGCTGGAGGGGTATTCTTTGAAAGGCTTCTCAGGCTGGACAGGAGCCTCTCTCCTGCACATGTGGGCAGTTCTGAGCCCGGGTTTCATCTTTATTGCCCCTCCCACCGGCCAATCAGGAAATAGCCTCCTAATCATCCCTGGCTTTTTAGCTATCCCCACTAGTGCTGAGACCCCTAGCTCTGCTGAGAATTTCCTCTACACCTGCTGTTTAATTTAGTGTTTTCCATATCCAGCTCTTGTGTTAACCACTTATTTCCCAGTCTGGTGTTTCCCTGCCAGTTCCCTTGTGCTGTTCCAGTGTTCCTCTGTGCCTGCAGTGATCCCTGTGTCTCTTCTGTCACCTGTGCCTCCTTCTTGTGTCTCCTGTGTTCTCCTGTGTCTGCGGGGCCCCGTGTCACTGGTGTCTATTTCCTGGATTTCTGGTTCTTGACCCCTGGCTTGTTCCTGACCTCTCTTGCTTGCTGCCTGCCTTGACCCGGTTTTCCTTGGCAATTTTCCTGCCATTGTGTACTGTGCATCATCCTACCCACCCTGGTGTGCCCAAGGACTTCAACCTGGCAGTAACCAGCAGTGAATCATCTTCACCACTAGAGGCTCTGGAGAAGACCTGGTTACTGCTTAGACTCTGCCCCTTGGCCCTTCTCAGGGCTCACACTACTTCTGTGCAAGCCGTAGTGCCCCCTAGAGGAGCCGTTTCCCCAAGCGTGACACATATTAGATTGAGTTTATTCACATACCTTGCATTAGGATATAATTAGCATGGACATTGTAGCCCTCACCATTGGAATGCTGCTTTATCTTGCAAGGAGTGCTTCAAGTTGGAAATTTAAAAAAAGGTAGCCATGGTGAAAACCCATGCAGGCTTCAAAGTTCTTGAAGGTTCCTTTATCTTTATAATCTCACAGATGAAGAAGCCTTTTGAGCTTTTTAAGATTCACACAATTTCCACTATTGCAAGCTTTTAAAGGTATTTTTGGCACTTTGATCTAAATAGAGAACTGTTTTTTCTTCTGGATGAAGGATCCCAATGTGGTTGAGAAATGTCTCTACTTTTTCTTACACTATCAATTGAATTGCTTTCTGTGTAGTTCTGTGCCGAACTTTCAATCACTGCACCAAAGCCGTTTGCACGTAGCTCCCCAAGTATAATTTCTATAATAAATTAGTACAGCCAGTTTAATGTAGAACTCTACTAAGCAATCTTTCTATTCAAACTGGCCAAGAAATGGCACAGTTTATGAAAATAAAATTCACATTTTCTCAACAAAATGATTTCCTAATACCTTCAACGTTGGTTGTAAATGGCCCAGCCCTAGCCCCTATCATTCCACCATGTTTGCACAAAGAATGGGTTACTCCTAACCTAGATTTGTCCCCATCTTTCACTACTTTAGACACATCCTCCACCTTCACAAATTCAGACTTGTCCTCTACTTTCACAGCCTTAGACTGGTCCTCCAAATTCACAGTTCTTAGACCTGTCCCTCATCTATGCATTTTTCAGACCTTTTCCTCACCTTTGCCGTTGTCAGATCTTTACCCCACCTTCGCGTTTCTCAGACATGTCCTCCACCTTCGCAGTTCTCAGCCCTGTCCTCCACCTTCATGGTTCTCAGCCCTGTCCTCCACCTTTTCAGTTCTCAGACCTGTCCTCCACCTTCACGGTTCTCAACCCTGTCTTCCACTTTTTCAGTTCCCAGACCTGTCCCCCACCTTTTTGGTTTTCAGAACTATCTTCCACCTTTTTAGTTCTCAGCCCTGTCCTCCACCTTCATGGTTCTCAGCCCTGTCGTCCACCTTTTCAGTTCTCAGACCTGTCCTCCACCTTCACAGTTCTCAGACCTATCCTCCTCCTTTGTGATTCTCAGACCTGTCCTCCACGTTTGTGGTTCTCAGACCTGTCCTCCACCTTTTTAGTTCTCAGACATGTCCTCCATCTTTTCAGTTCTCAGCCCTGTCCTCCACTTTCATGGTTCTCAGCCCTGTCCTCCATCTTTTCAGTTCTCAGACCTGTCTTCCACCTTTTCAGTTCTCAGTGCTGTCCTCCACCTTCATGGTTCTCAACCCTGTCCTCCACCTTTTCAGTTCTCAGACCTGTCCCCCACCTTCATGGTTCTCAGACCTGTCCTCCACCTTCGCCGTTCTCAGACCTGTCCCCCACCTTCATGGTTCTCACACTTGTCCTCCACCTTCGCAGTTCTCAGACCTGTCCTCCACCTTTGCAGTTCTCAGACTTTTCCTTTTGCAGCCCTATGTTTTCCCTGCAAGTTTAAACCCCCAAATCTTCCCTTCTCCTTCACAGCTTTAGCCCAGCCATCCCTCTATGTAGAATCAGAGCTGTGCTCTCACTTTACATTCTCAGTGCTAGGACATTGTCCTTTAACATTCAAGATGTTAGGTCAAAAGTGTCCCCATAATCTGTAAACTACCTTGGCAGCAAAAATTGTTGAACCTCGAAATTTGTGCACCCAAGGCCTCCTATTGTTCAGAATGGAGCTGTTTATTATGTTCCGAATGCCCCATGCCCCATGCTCCAAGCAATTGATTCTTATTAGAGTGGAGAGGTTAGGCCGCACACTTGAACAATTAGTGACCTTAGCGCAGCATGCGGCAGATTGAGCGCCCTCCGTAGGAGAGGGGTCAGGGAACTGCAGTCCTTCTACGCAGCTTGCAGCAAATTAACAAGTCTGTGATGTGAACATTGCAGTAAACATTGACATCAAATCAAGAAGATTAGCTGCGTACGCTTGAGCCGATGTTTGGCAGGAATACAAGAACAGAGCTTCATAGAGAATGGCTAATTTATTGTCATACATTTCAAGGTATTCTAGAATATTATCAAGGAAAATGGTCAGCAAATGGATATTGAGAAGTTAAATATCTCAGTATGCCCGCACACAGCTGGTACATCACATTTGCTTTGGTTTTCCTGCATGTGATTGCAGTGCACTAAGCTAAAGCTACGTACACACTTCAATTATTATCGTTGGTAAACGAACGGCGAACGATCCTGCACGATATCTACGAACGATCGTATAGCACCGATCCTGTACATACAGATAACGACACGATCGTTCGCAGATATTGTACACACGATAGATGCGATCCTTTGAACGATACAGGAAGTGACGTGCACCACAGGAAGTGAGCGAACGTTCGTTCACCACGCATGCTCAGACCATGGACGATCAATGAACGACCGTACACACGATAGATGGTCAACGATCGTTGTCCAATCCGATCCGCCGGTCCGGTCGTTCATTTCCAACGACTATCCTCGTTCACCGGCGTCGTTGGTTACTTTTTTTACGAACGATTTTTGCCCAATCGATCGTTCGTCATTCGTTCGTCGTTCATTTCCAACGATAAAAATTGGAAGTGTGTACGCAGCTTAAGTGAAAAGTGTAGGGTGAAAATTCACCATGGTAAGTGCACAGCCTAAAACCCTTTAGGAAAGCAGCCCCATTGTTCCCAGATACAGTACAGAGAGTGAGTATGGTCACCCCGGAACTAGAAGTCTGGAAACTTTAGGTGAAAATAAAAGCGGAATGACTAGGGGCTTTCTGTTGCTTGGTGCAGTGTCCTCCTCGGATAACATACCAGACCAAAAGACAAACCTGAATGGTAAGAAGGAGCAGTTGCAGCAATGCAAAGCAAGAAACAGTACCTGACATGTAATTTGCAATATGGCGGCCCACATTTATTTTAGAATGAGATTCAGGTTCTCTATCATAAGTTTGCTGTGAACCCCCTGTTCTCAAAATTAAAAAAAACTCTTAAAATTGCCATTTTAACCCTACTATATTTCAGTCTCTACTTGTAGTCTCCAAACTAATGAGTATGTTTGGGATACAAGGATAGGGCCTTCATTTCAATGTGAATGTTATTTATGAAATGCCAATAACACAATAAATGATTTAAGCTATTGTGTTTACAAGAACATTGGAGATTACCTAGCTTTCAGCCACTGTCCTTGTATCAGCACCCACCAATCCCCCTGCACAGATATTTCATATCTTCTCTGCTTGCCATACAATTTTTCTTCTTCATTTTTAAGTAATAATTGCAAATGAGAAGATATGCATGTAATTTGGGTTCTTGTTTTTCATCAATATTGCTGCAATGTTTTGGTGTTCGGCAGTAACGAGGCATTCATCTCGCAGCACAAAATCCACACAGGATTATTCATGAGTCCTCATTTAAATGGGAATTCTCGGCAACCCTAGTCTCTCATTTCCTAAAGCTTTCAAATCCTTTTCTGTCTGTCACAGTCTCTAAAGAATCATTTTTAAGAATTAGGCTGGCATTTTTTAGTGTTGGAGATAATGTTTCTTTGACTGTTTCTTTTATCTTCGTATAAATCTATTGCTGGAATCTTTGCATTGCGTTTCATGGTCTGTACACCTGCCATGTCCCTATGATGGGTTCCTACCTACACTGTGCTGAATTCCCAGGTCTGTACATCTTTTGTGCCCATTGTGATGGGTTCCCACCTACTCTGTGCTGACTTCACAGGTCTGATCACCTGCTGTGCCCAAGTGGCACAGTTCCTGGTTCTGTACCCTTGCTGTACCCATTAAATATACATCCTACCTAGCCCATTCTGAGCCTACAGTTGTACACCTGCTGTAGCTAATATGAGGATCCCCCATCATCCCAGCATTGACTTCTTGAGTCCGACCACCTACCATGCCCATTATGTGGATTTCTGATTATACCTGTGCTGAATTTCTGGGTCTGTACACCTGCTATAACCAATATGAGGGGTTCTCAGAATGCTAGCTGGATTTTTTTCCCTGCAGGTATGCTCAAATATCCACACTCTAGGGACCTAATCATGTTGAAGACTTTTTTACCCTTGACCTATACTATCCTTGACCTACGGGTCCAGGTGATAAATTGTCCCATGGATGGCAATGGAGCTCTAATGAGCAGACATGGCCAGAACACTGAAGACTTGCGGCATTAAAGGCAAACAAAAGCCTGATCCTTAATTATGTGTTGGTGGTGTAGAAGGGAAAGGAGAAGGGTGGTTAGATTAGTTATGGGAAGCCTTTCAAAGAATACCCCTCCAGCTAATGACCCCCACCTATTTTAAAAAGCTGAATGAGAATTACTTACCTATATCTATGGTCATGTGTCATTTAGGGTTTTCTTGCTTCTGAGAAGGGTCTTCTGGTTTCTGGTACTTTTGGCCATACAAATGGCCTATGGTAAAGCTTATATATGATGCTGAGTCTCTAGGATTAAAAGGACTCAAATCCACTTGATGAAAGGGAAAGGCCATGGACAGTCAGGCTTCTTTTTGAGTCTGGTTCACTGATAATGAGGGGGTTGTGTTCCTCCTATAGGTCAATTATTATTGTCCTTCCTTTGAGCCATTTACCAGTCTGCCTGTTAAATCAGTACCCATTGGAAATACTGCCCCCTACAGAGATGAATAGAATAACACTTTTATGGACACCTAAAAACGTAATTTGAGTAATAGACCTGGTTCTATCTTGGGCAGTTATGACATTAGCAAATGCCCAAGGCAGTGTTTCTGCACCTTAAATATGGAGAAACCCTTTAAATAACCTACAGGTCTTAAGGAAGCTCAATAATTACAATATACACAGCTCACAGTATATTAGTGTGATGGTCAGTGGGAAGAATGCCACTTACATTGCTGGCCATTGAGTTAGCTGCCCCCCCCCCTACACATAGCCAAAAAGATCATTGGTGTCACTAAACTGACCTGAGAGGTACAAATTGCTCATTGATCAAGGAAACCCCAGCAACCTCTGAAAGGACCCTGGTTGGCAAACACTGTGCAAGGGTTATGATCACACAATTAGCACGGGAGAATATTTATTTGTTGAAATGGACCATTTCACATTTCCATTAACACATTCTGATAAAGTGGAGAAAAAAAATACAACATACAAAAAATTTAAATGAAAAAAAAAAACATTTTTTGCTAGCAAATTTGCATCTAAGCAACCCAAAGCATGAAATCCAGAATTTTCATTTTGGGAAATCAGTAATTTTGCTGCAAAATCAATTTTCCCGAAAATCACTCCACCCATCCCCACTACAGAACACTGGCTGAGTATTTGCCGTAAACCTTTCTAGGCGTTCAACTGACGAGGAAGAGATTGGTTTTTAATCAACAACACGCTATTCCAGTACCAAAGGTAATAAACGCAAGCGCTGAATGAAAGCCGTAACAAATACATGATTTATAAATCTCCAGCTCTGCATTTGCCATGGAAATATAGAATGTAAAGGTCTTACCGTCTACATGAATAATATAAAAGGTTTTCACAGAATCAAATTTCTTTAAATGGTTTCTGAGGTTGTTTACAATGTGCTGAAGTCATTGGAAAGCTCCATAAAAGCAATAAACAGTCATTGATACAATAAAGCAGTTTTATAAGCTCTCTGTGGCACAAAGGGGAGCGGCGCTGACTCTGCACGGGTGGCGGTAATCTGTATTTAATGTTAACGATTTGGAGTAAATGGGGGAGGAAAATGTCAATAAGGCTGAAGATAAATTTTACCACTCAATCATATTCATATAAATATAAAGGGAATATCAGCTGTTCACAAAATAAAGAATATTTCACTTAGCTTAGTAAGTGAGAAGAAGCTCTTCTGAGCTTTTTTGTTTCAGCTGCAAAAACTGGAGTTAAAAACCCCAAATCCAGGGAGTTTACAGCTACAAGTCAATTATAAGCTAAAGTTATGGGGGCATTTCAAACTACCATTCCCCCACCACATTGCAAGAGGTAACTATTTGTTTTTACCTAGGAAGCCAGTTAAAAAAAAAAAATTATGGACATGGAAAATCTTAGAAATGCTTAATATTTTAGACCAGGGATCGGCAAACTCCGGCCTTTAAGCCAGATATGGCCTAGCCAGTAGTTTGTTCCGGCCTAATGCCCCCTGGCCAATCTGGCCTAATGCCTGATCAGCCAGGGGGAGTTAGGAACTACCGGAGGCGTCGGAGCTCCGGTGCCGCCTCCTTGCTTTTGCTTCCATATTTACCGTGGCCGATGTTGATACTTCTGCATGCGCCGTAAATAGGGAAAGCTTCCTGAAGGGAAATCCCTCTCCACCACAAAGCATAGGGAGGGGATGGATATCTCTTCAGGGGTGTTCCCTGATGGTGGGTGGAGCCATTAGGACGGGACCCAACCTACTGTGCTCCCGCCCACCCCTAAAATGGCCTAGTGGCCATAAAAGTTTGCCGACCCCTGTTTTAGCCGAAAGTTTGAGGTTTTATAGAGCTTTGAAGTCCAAAATGATTGTTCCCTTTTAATTGACAATAAAAACTATTCGTCTGTAACGTGTGTATGTTGTGCCTGTAGGTTGGTTGGTTTGGAGGGAGAGGTGGTGGAATGTCTCTTAGAGATCTGTAAGGCCAATTGTAGAGCTTCTCATTCTCTTCACAGCTGTATTGTGCTGTATTGTGCTGACTATTGGAACGTTCACTCTGCTAAAATCCCCAGCCCCCCTTCCAAATCACCCTCCCATGGTCCGTCCATGTCTCCTATTCTCCCACATTATTTCATACTGCTCTGGTTAATCTCTAGCGCTCCTCTTTTTAACTCATCTACAGCTCATTTCCATCCTCTCCATCTTTCTATCACTTTACAAGCTGCATGTCTACATCCATTTCTCTCTCCTCGCTCTATACCCCATCTCCTTTCCTTTATCTCTGCTTCCTTTCCTCTTTTTCCTTCTCCTTCCTTCCTCTTTACCTCCATTTCCCTTCCTTTTAGCATGTCCGTTTCTTACTATCTTTTTTTCTTCCCCTTTGCTATTTAGTATCTTCCTGCCTTCCTCTCTTCTTTTCCTTCCTTCCTTTGTCTCTCCGTTTCTGTCCCTCTGCCCTTTCTCTCTTCCTCTTCCCTTTTCCCTTCCCTTCTCCTCCTGTTCTCATCTTCCCTTTCCTGGCTCTCCCTTCCTGCCCTTCTCTCTATTCCTCTATTTACCTCTCCTTCCTTTCCTCCCCTTATTTCTCTCCCTCGTGTCCCCTGTCTCTGGGCCCCCTTCCTTTCTCTCCCTCTTTCTGTACCTTACACCCCTTTATCTCTCTCTTTTCTTATCCCTCTCTCTTTCTTTTTATTACCCTCCCTTTCTTATTTCCTGTCTCTCTCTCTCCCTTCCTAGCTTTCATGTTTCTTTTCCCCCACCCCATATTCTTCCCTCCTTTTTTCTCTTACGTCTCTTCCTCTCTCAATAACTACCTTCCTCTCCTTTCCTTCCTTTGTATCTCCAATCCTTGTCATTTATCTGTACCTCTTTCCCTTCCCTTCCATCCTTCTTTTCTCTCTCTCCCTCTCACTCATCTTTTTCTGTCCTCTCTCCCACCCTCTTTCTCTCCATTTCTCCTTTTTTCTCACTTGTTTCTTATCCCTCTCTATCTCTCTCAGCCATTTTCCTCTCCCTCCCTTCCTCCTTCTAATTCTCCCTCCCTTCCTCTCTCTCTCTCTCTCTCTCTCCTTCCTCCCTTTCTCTCTCTCTCTCTCTCCCTCTCCTCTCTCTCCTCCCCTCCCTTCCT
>NC_092863.1:104547353-104575628 GCF_032062135.1 Pyxicephalus adspersus | reverse complement strand
CTCTCTCTCTCTCTCCCTCCATTCTCCTCTCTCTCTCTCTCCTCCCTCCCTTCCTCTCTCTCTCCTCTCTCTCTCTCTCTCTCTCCCTCCCTTCTCCTCTCTCTCTCTCTCCTCCCTCCCTTCCTCTCTTCTAACTTTCTCTGGCACATTTTTTATCTATTATTTTTTCTCTGTATTGAAGAGATCTCATCTCTCAGAGGGCTCCAAGTGTTTGCCTTGTGATGCATTCTGGGAAACTCCCCGTCTGCTTCTCATTGTATAGAATTTTTTTTCACAATTAGAAGTGGAATCTGGGATGAGGAAATGATTATCATAATATTATCCTAATAAACTGGCAGTGTTGTCTCCATTCATCCATTGGCCCTGATGGCTCCGAATTCTCATTCTGTAGGAACAAGGATGACGGATAGGGACTGGTGAGGGTTGCACTCCTGGTGCGCCATTCCTAATTGTGTTTTCCCACTGGAGATGCCTTCGTTACATAAATTGTATCTGAGCAAACTGAGATAATAATAGAACATGAAGACGGGAGGAATTCCATTGTTCAGTGAAATTATATGCATGACGCAGGTGGGTTTTATCGGATACCAGCAGGTCCCTTTTCATCTGTTTACCCATATTAAGGAAGCTCCACTTCTCACCCTGCTTTTCATAATCTCTTAGTGGAACTTCCAAAATCTCATTGTGTCAGATTGTGGACCCGTGAAAGATTCTTACCCATAATGCCTCTGTTCTGCTAGACATTTTCCATTCTAACATTGGGGGAATATATCTATAACGTGACGATAATAGATCTGCCGATGACTTGTCACCAAACACCTGTCGGAGGAATTTTGACATTTATATTTCATATCTGTCAGCCATATTCACCCATTCTTTTGATGATTAGGCCACATTCACTCACTCAGTTTCTGGATTTCCTTTAATTGGTCATTACAGCATCTAAAAGAAACATAACCAGTGACATGATGGTCATTTTAGATGGTAAACATTGATTATATTAATGCTTTGCTTTGCTTTAATCTCTATGAGTTCACATTTCCAGAAGATCGCAGCAAATCCTAATTTTCAGAAACTGTTGTGTTAACTCTGTCCCAACCTATGAAACGCACTATTATTTCATTGGGTATTGGAGAACAAATCTTTCTCTCCTAAACTAATATTAATAATAATTTGGGTTAACCATTGAAACCCTCGTCTAGTTCTGTGGTCACGCTCCCAGTAAGACTTAGAATATTGTGGGATCATTCATTGATGTTATGGATAACTACTATACAGTTATTGTTGTACCTGAAGATTGTTTAAAGATTTTTATATAAATATGTGGATAGATATAGATGTATATATGTATTTATATAAAAAGTATTTGTGTGGGGATGTTGGTAATCTGTTTCTCTTTGTCAGACCACCTAGGGTTTCCAAGGAGTTCCAATGACACTAGGGACATTACACAAACAGATTTAGTTCCCATAATAATGAAGCCCAAGTCAGCAGGAGTTGGAAGAATAGCTGGACAGACGGGATGGGGTGATGGCCCATCCAGACCTCTTGGTGACACCTAAAATTAGATAACCCCGCCTGGCTTTACCTGCAGCTTCCCATATCAACTTAGCTAGGAGGCCTAGTAAATTCCTGAAGTTACAGTAACCAATCCCAGTCTGGGGGGGGGGTGCATCAACCAATAGTCATCTTACAGATCACACCCAGTAACCAATCCAAGAGCCTCAAGGATACCCAATGGGAATTAACTATATAAAAATGGGAACTGAGAGAATGGAGATCTCTTGCTTGGTCTCCTTGTCTCCTGAGGGTCTCCTTAGGTAAGCTGTTATGGAGTCCTTTTCTGAAGGAAGTAGGTTTCTGAAGTATCCATTAACCTCCTAGCAGCTAGCTATAAGATATTCCTGATTGTAGTCTTTTGGGTGTCTATAGTATTATTGCTTTACTTTGGCATTTTGTAATTACTGTATTGTGTACTAACCATAGTTAGAATATTACAGGGGTTACCTACTAACAGGCTTATTTTTCATGTACTGTATATTGTACTGATTGAAGTTCCTATATCTAGATATCAAACAATATTGCTGTGTGCTTTGTTTCATCTTGTTTTCTTAATTAAACTGTTTGAGTGACTAGCTATCATTGATGTATGAACGTTCTTTTATGGAATATCTATATGCATTGATAGGGGATATAACATTCATATTTATGCAGAAAAATATTCCAAATCAACAATTATGGATGGAAGTCTTGCTCACCTCTGGGGAAGCCACTATGGCAAAACGCGTCAGGATCCAAGATTGTTTCTCTTGCTCGTGAATGATTACCTTTCACAATGATTTATGTGTATATAATGTCCAACATGACAGTGGAACTCAGTATGTTATTTATTCAATTTTATTTAAACTAATTGTGTGCTGCCAAAAGATAACAGCTTTTTCAAACTCATTTTTAAATATGAGTTCAAACGTTGTAATATCTGTTTCCCCAGTGGTTGGCATGAATTATATCTGTATTAATGCGTAAGGGGGGACACCCAGAATTTTGCATAAGGCTCCTAAAACTGGTTAAAGCAGAACCTTTGATTAAAATGAAGGACCTGCTCATGGTGGCTCCACCACCTGCCAATTGCATCTACTATTACAATTACCTTATCCCTGTCTTCTGCCCACAAGACCTAGGCATGGATGATATCATTGCCGCCAATATGCAGGAATGCAAGGCAGGAGGAATCTTATAAGAAGACTCTCTGGAGCTACTTTTAGAGAAACAAACTCAACCCAAATTGAGGATACCTTCACACACATTACAATGCAGAAAACCAGGATAGAGAAAGTTCAATTGTAACTTTTATCCTTTAAACGTAGATTTTTCACCTATGTTAGTTAGTTATATGGAGAGAGAACTGGCCACCGTAAGAGGTCCTTCTATTTTAGTAGAAGGACCAAATTCCATTGTAGAATCAAAGCCAGTCCGAAGTTGAATTCCGACACACAAATTTTAGGCACGTCCAGTCACATTGTTCTACTCTTTATTCCAATAGTGCTCCCTTATCACACAGGCTTCTGGTGGAGACTACATGTGGCCATTTCAGAACTGTTTCTGGCATAATCTATTGTTGTCACCATCCGAGAACTTCAAAAACACCATGCAGCCAAAACTGGAATGTACAGTCGAATGAGGCGAGATGCAGCAAAACCAATTTCGTGAGAATACACCACTTGCTATTTAAACACAGTTCACAGCATAAACTTAATGTTCATCTAGCTTGGGTTTACATTCACTGTAAGCTGTCCATACATGTGAAAAATCAATCAACCTTCATTTAGCCTACATTTATCAAAATCATAATAAGACATCAAATGGTCTATTTGCTCAACTAATGGGATTAAAATTGCTCCAGTTACAACTCAATTTTTTGCCCAATTTGCATTTCATTTTTGTTGGTCGTCCTCCATCATTGATGGTGATTGCTTTCAATTTCATGTGTGAGTGGTTGAGAATGACTGAAAATTGCAATGTATATAACCAACTACAGGGACAAGCTATAGTATGAATACCATCATAGTGCATCTCCTCCACCTTGGGCAATAGATCTCAATAGCTCCATCCTATTGAGCAGTTATTAAAATCCAAGAATCAGCAGCCAAACTGCAATTTGCAGTCACAATGATACTTTGTTTCAAGGTAAAGGTTTGGGCTGGCTGGTGTCACTAAAATTGGGCTGAGATTGAAGTGTAGCTTCTATTTCTTGGAATGTATAGATATAATCTGTTGAATACGAGAACAGGGCAGTGTTGCTCTTCCGATTTGTGACAAATGTGCCCAAAGGTTCATTAAAGAAATCCCAGATGCTGATTGCTTTACTAACCAAGTGATTGGCATGGTACACTTTGATTCAGCCTCATACAAATAATAATTTAACCTCCCTAGCGGTTCATTTCTTTCCGGTTTTATATGTCCAAAAGCGGTACATTGTTTTTCATGAAAATGTATTTTACAGTATAATATATTAGTATGAGTATAATACATTTTCAAACACAAAATCACGTTAAAATAATAAATTGAATAAATTAAAATATCTATATGTTTTTAAAAAAAAATTTTCCTTTAATTTTTTTAAATAAAAAAAAAAAACATATTATACTCATACTAATATATATATACTGTAAAATAAATGTTCTTGAAAACAATGTACTCCTTTTACACATATAAATCCAATGTATTGCATTCAATGCAGTTATTGTGCAAAATGTTTTTGAATTTCCCGCCCCGCCCCGCCGTAAACGTACACACGCACCAACGTCACCGGGAGCTCCCCCGTGACCCATCTGGTGCAAAAGCCGGCCGGAGAACACAGAGATCCCGGCGATGGACGACGCGGGACGAGGGCGGATCAGGTAAGGCTGTATTTTCTATTACCTTCCCATAGGTTTACATACCCCGAGTGTGACTCAGGGTTACCGCTTTCATCAACTTTTTTCTACCCCGAGTCACAGTCAGGGTTACCGCTACGGAGGTTAAATAGTTAAATGACCTTTCATGATTACACATACTGATGCCTGTGGTTGGGTTTTAGTGGTACCTAAACCAAGCTGCAAGTGCATATCCATCCCTAGCTTACCCCTGAGACTGGCACTCCCATTCATTTGGTGGTAGGCCCTTACTCCTGAGACCAGTGAAATAATTTATTTGGGGGTGGGCCCTTACCTCTAAGGTAATCCTGCAGCTACAGTTAAGGCGTGCTGCTGGCTGCACTGAAATGCAACCCCAGGCCAAATGTGGCTATATGTTCATTGAAGAACTCAAAGATAAACCTTAGCCCATATGTGGCCAGAAGTTGCTTAACCAAACCCAACATAGCTCCTTTACAAAACAAGGCATGTGGTTAGGTTTAAGTGGTAGCTAGACCAAGCTGCAAGTGCTTACCCATGTCTAACTTATCCCCAAGACTGGCACACTCATTCATTTGGTAGTAGGCCTTTTCCTCTTGGGACTGGTGTGATCAATCATTTGGTGGTAAGCCCTTACCCCCAGGGTAAGCAAGGGATGGTTAAACATTTATAGCTAAGGTTAAGGCTTCGGCTGGCTGCATTATAATGTTCCTAAATGTTCATTGAAGAACTTCCAATTGTAGCCCACTTCACTTTATCCAAAGCTGAGCATTAGCCTATATATGGCCAAACATTGCTTAACCCAACCAAAGGCGTATTTGAAGAACACTTCCAAATATTAATTTTTAATCATTAATTTATCTGAATTATCTGAGTTACCCCTGAGACTGGCAATCTCAATCACTTATTGTTAGGCCCCTAGGGAAAGCAAGGGATGGTTAAGCATGTACTTCTAAGGCTAAGTACGGTTAAGGCACTCGGCCAGCTTCACGGAAATGCAACCCCCATGCCTTGGTTTGGGTAAACACTACGTGACACAAACAAGAACAAAATACCATCAGTGACAACTAGATGCAGCAGATAGTGTAAAGAACCCTGCATATTAGTGATTTTCTTTTTTGGAAAAAGACACAAGTCATTCCTTGACAACTGTCATGACAGCACGGCTCTCAGTAAGAATTAATTACCGTGCTGTGATTGAAAGCCAAGTTCTGACAGTTGCTGAGAGGACCTTTTGTAAAAAGCCCTTTTGCATACAAATTGCTGCTGCAATCATCCAGGACTGGCAGATACACACAGTGCAGCTCAAGTCACTCCCAGGAATGAAGCCACACAAGCTTGAGTTTATGTTTATCCACAGCGACACAACAGCAGAATCCGAGAAGAGTGAGGATCCAGAAACCAATTAAAGTGATAAAGTCTGTAAAGGCCACATTTATATATTATGTTACGCGAAATGTGTAGAAGGTGGGAGACAAACACAAGAGGTCACTGGGGTCTCCATTACCCTCTAGGGGAATCTGACAACTCCCAGCACACCATGTTTAGCTTTGCATGCCCAATGTTGTGGAATTCAGTCATTTTACAAGAATATTATTGAGTAAGTGTGAGAGATCCTCTATTCAGGAGAATGCTGAATGCATACATTAAGTATACCCTTCTATACCAGTACAGCAGCACATTATGAAAAAAGTTGATTACCAGTTTGTAGCACATTTTGAAGCCCAACCAAAATTTCATATTAAATCAACTCAATACAGTCCAGGTGCATCCAAACAAAAGGAATGCAAAGTTTATTCACTAAGAAACAGCAGGAAGAGGAATGAAGAACGCTAATAAGAAGGACCCTTGCTTTCTGCAGAAGCAGTGTTCTCTCCGCAGATGTTCCACACCATCTCTTAGCACATGGGTTGCATCGTTGTGTGCGGTAGGTTTGTTTTTGGCAGCCAAAGAGTAAAAAGAACAAATCCGCCATGCACAGAGATGCAGATATCCTCTGGTGTAATATTCCAAAATAGTAATCAAAAGTTCTTGTATGTAGTAAATTGCATCTCTGAGCATATCTCATTGACCTATGGACAAATCCCTTATGATGAGCTTGGAAGTTATTTTAAATATTTGTATTTTTTATCACATTCCCCATCTGCTAGTATAGTATGGACTTGATTTATCAAAGTTCTCCAAGACTGGAGAAGATAGATTATCATAGTTGATCCAGCAAACCTACAATGGATCAGGTCTAGTATTGAAAACATTTGACAAATCATAGCAAATAATTTAGGAAATCCATTCTAAGTTTGCTGGTTCTCCCAGGTTCTACAATGATAGTCTATCTTCTCCAGCCTTGGAGAGCTTTAATAAACAAAGCCCAATAAATCTGGTTTTAGGACTGTTCGGTCAAAATTGTCGAAAGGTTCTTGATTTTTAATTTCCCAAATCTGAACACTATAAAAATCAATGAGGATATGTTGTCTTGTTCTGGTCTCTGGAAGGTAACTACAGCAGCCAAAAAAAACACTAAAACATCATAGGAAGCAAATCTGACATTCACCTAACATTCTCTATAGAGAATCAATCACTGTCATTGAAAACACCTGGGATGTTCAAGTCCAAAAAAGTTAAGCATTTATAAAAATATTATAGAAAAAATGTGCATTTTGAATATATAGAATAAGATGCTAAAACTAACCCTAGTCAAAGAATTAAAAAATCCTGTCTTGTATAGCTGCCATGAAGAATTACATTTTTTTTGCAAACCAATATTAGAAGAAGAAAAATGAGTTCTTCCCCACCCAAAAAATCCTTTACTGGTGAAAAGTCCTCGATCCCTCCCCAAACTTCAGTAGGTCCCGTGCCATCCCAGCTTTTCCTTTGTTTTTGGTGCAGCCAGAATGCTGAGCGTGGACAAATTCTTCTTATAGGTTCTGCTAATGTCACCCCATCTTGCACTGCGCATGCATGAGATTGAGCGTTTGTTTTTTACATTCCAGGGAACCCCCTTATGACGCCCGCCATGTCAGGCATGTGCAGAAAGAGCGGCTCACAGCCTTCTGAAATATGTGATGTAGGTATTAAGGAGGCTGTGGGTTACCCCTTCAGTTTTTACTGCCACGGCAGTAAGGATGGAGGGGAAGAGTCCTCCCCCAAAAATGCTAAAAAAAACAATAAAAATTAAATAAAAATGTACATTATATAAAAGGATTAGCCATGATAAAAATGTGGTCCACATGAACAACCAAGACAATTTACCCCAAATAATGCTGGGGATATAAAACATTGCTTCAGCCCATCAGAGACATACAGGTACCAGGGCTGAAGAAGTTAATAAAAGATGCAGATTGAAAAAGCATGAAAACAAACTTTTTTTTTTAATTTTTCATAATAAAGCTTCCATGACATTTAGTGATTGGGTTTGGATCTCTTTTTAAATTAACTTATTAGATCCCTGTTTGATGGGATACAACCAGACCACCTAAATGAAATTTACCAGCACCTGCTGAGACTTTAAATAGATAAAACATAATAAACACAAACTTAATTAACTTGCTAAAGACCTACAAAATCTAAAGCATATTACAATTTGTGCGGGGGCGGAAACAGGGTATGGCATTTCAATGCACTCATTATTGAGATGCGTTGAACCCGTATCCTGGTATATAGACGCTAGGAAATGAGCCCGGATAAGTGATATTTTCTCTTCTAATGCCAAAGATTAATTTACATATCAGTCAGACTCTCCACTGCCCCATTGACATTTACTGTGCACAATCCATTCAATAAGTGTGGGCGTTTAAAGAGGAATGCCAGACTAAAAACAGCAAGCAACAGGCCAAAATGTTCAACGATGGACTCCAGGCAGATATGAAAGACAGGAATGAATGCAGCTCAGCAATCAATGGTATGTACGTGATTTTGTATCAGCTTAAAGGAGTGTAAGGGGAAAAGCAATAGAGCGCAACAATCAGTTCAATTGCTGCCCTAGGGAAGACTGATATGGAAGGAGAACATGGTGATATAAGAAGAGGAGCTTACCATGGTGCAATCTTCTCATTCACTGTCCAGTCTCAAGGTAGCATTGACCTAAGCTAAAATAGACAAGTCTAAATAGTGCAAAGGCTAACAATTTATTTGATGAGTATTCCCTTGTATTTATATGGCACTGACATATAATACATGTATAGTGCAGTGAAGTCACTAACTGTCCTTCAGAGCTTACAATCTAATGTCCCATGCCACAATCTGAAGCATGGGGTGCCTACTTCCAGCTCTTGAGGACCAGGATCCACTCACATTCCTAGTATTTCTCGAATAAGCAGCAATCATTTTCATAAGGTTAGTTTATATATAATCTTGACCTGTCTCTGGCCCGCTAGGACTAGGTTGCACAGGCCCAGTCCAGGGACAATTTCCATGGTACTACAATTACACTACTAGAATATTTTGGGAGGAAATACCAAAAAACATGGGAAGAATATACAAACTCCTTGAATATAGTGTCCTGGCCAAGATTCAAACCCGAGACCCTGGTGATACCAGGCTAAAATGCAAGCCATGAAGCCACTATGCCATGTGGAATGAGAGTTGAATGGGAACGATAGATTGGTAACCATGTAGAGCAGTTGTAGTTTCCATCTGTCTGTCCTGACAGGTTTTCCTAAAAACCATGTGAATGTCCAAGACCCCTAATTTTAAAGCAAAAAAAGAATTGGAAATGGTCCTCCATAGATTCTGACCCATTACCACCATAACAGACAAACGTTCCTGCACCCATTTCATTTTCGAAGACAGCGAGTACACCAGTGCCAAGATCCTGTCAGTAGAGCAGATGGTTCTGCCGATTCCAAATGCAACATCAGCCAGTGTCCTCCCACACACCGGGCCCCGGCAGATGGCAGCTCCTGTTATTCCAGACAAGCTTTTGCTTTCTCTCTCGGATACGTTCAAAGGGCTTTATTGTCCTCTACCTCGTTCTTTCGACACAAACATTAGCGGCTGTCACTTGCGCATTGTGATGGCTCCACGGGCCTCTGAGCTGTCAAGGTTCTCATCCTCTAGGAAACATACAGAAGGGCCGCCGAGTGTCGTAATTATATTCCACAAACAATGCGATCGGTGGGGTTGGATCTGTCAGAAAACAGATGTGTGTAATTGTTCAGCTTTTTGAAGATTGTCTTATCAATAGGCATTTGTGTCCTCACCTTGCCACGTGGACATTTTGTCTTTAATTCGCTAATTAGGGAACAGCTAATTAGCGCTGCTCCCTCCAAAAAAAAAAAAAAAATAATGGCTTGTCTACAAAGAAATATCAGCAATCTGGCTGGATGAGCTGCTCCAACTTTCTTTCTGACGTCCGTCTGTCTCATTATGCTTTCTGTAAGCTTTAAAACTAAACTTCGCAAATTCCTCAAGACCGATCAGAATTTGGGCGTCATTGATGAAGAGGAGCCTCAGTAACTTTACAAGTCACAAACTTACCCACTGGGCAAATTAGGGCAGGGCAAAACAAAATCTGGTATAATACAGCACTAGATGAACATTTCTCCATGTTTAATCCATTTAAAGTTACCTACTGTAAGGCTCTGGTCCAGCACCAGTGGTGTCCAGATTCCAGTTCCACAATCTAATGCTAGATGTGCCATTCCAGCACATGGTTGCCCCCAGGACTGCTAGGGATGGAACCTGGGGAAGGACTGACAAAGGACCAGGAGCCCAAAGAACATGGCACAAAGGATTCCAGCAAAGACAAGTCTAGAACACAGAGTCAGAGGTCATACACAGGTAATCCGTCCACCAGACGAGGTACACAAGTAGAGTCGGGGGCACAGGCAAAAGGTTGGTCCAGGGAGCCTTAACTCACAGAGTCAGAAACAGGTAAAGTCAACAATAGTAAACCAGCAGGTCAGCCAAGCTTAAGTACCATAGACAATAGTGAATGGGAGCAGAGAGGCTATCAAGGCATAGCAGCAAAAAGCAGAGCAGATTGGAACCAGGGACGAATTGGCTCCTAAATCCCCTTCAGCTGTACACGGCTTCAGTGTATGTGCTGGGGATGCTGCGAAGGTACATCTAGGGCTGCATGACTAAAGGGAAGCAGGGGATGCTGCTGTTTTCTTGTTCTTATTGCTGCTGCAATTGACAGCACTGGAGAGAAAAAATGTGATACTGTAGTAGTACAATGCACAGTATCACCGGACAGATAAGAGACTCTTTACATCTATCCTACAAGCACTTCTAACCTAAGTACAAAAACATACCTGATGACAGAACACTCTCAAAGGTGATCTAAAGTCCCAGCCCTCACATTATGAATTAATACAAAATAAAATGCACACAATGATATATGTGAAGTTCATTTTTAAAATTCTGGCATTGAAAAAGTATTGATTTATGCAAAAGAACTTGTAGTTGTCTCTATTTATGGCTGAACACTAGAGGGCACCAGAACTGTTGCATTCTGCCTATAGGAAACCTATTTGTCCCATAATGGGGTAGCTACAAAAGAAGACATTCTGAACCGAGCATGAAATGTAGCCAGAGACTGCACTCTACAGACCAAAAAATGGAATATTATAAGTCGGTGTGGTTACTAAATAGGTATGCATATAGATATATCTGAACAGTGAGGCTTATTTCAGTTACAAATGTTAGGTTGAACAAATCACCCTGTCAAAGACTTCACCCCAACAGGGGTTTCACTTCTCTATTTTTTGTTGGGGTTTAAGGCCAGATGTATTAAAGCTCTCCAGGACTGGAGAAGAACGGCTTTCATGGATGAACCACAGTAATGCAGTAAACGTGTGATGCATTTCTGAAAAGTAATTTGCTATTTGTTGGCAAATGTTTCAACCCTGAACCAGATCCATTCCAGGTTTATTGGCTCACCCAGATTCTCCCATAAAAGTCAATCATCTCCAGCCTTGGAGAGCTTTATTATATCAGGTCCTTTAAATCTGCTATGGTCTTTATGGCCAATTTTAGGGTAATGGAACACCAAGGAAATAGGTTCAGAGTGATGGAATGATGTGGATTTGTGGCCCCTTTTCTTAACTTGCTAGGACCCCGTTTTTTTGTGCAGACTTCCCTGATAGAGTCATGAATCATGGTACCAGCAGAAAGAGCTCTTTTTCCTGTGACCAAACAACACTGGGGGAGCAGTTCCCAGGTGATGGGTTCAGCCTTCAGACACTGTGCCACAAAGTTGTTGTTCTGCTAATCTAGTGTTTCTCAACCAGGGTTCGGTGTAATCCAAGGTTTCCTCCAGAGGTTGCTGGGGGTCCTTTGAACAATGAACAATTTGTGCTTCTCAGGTCAGTATAAGTGACCCCAATGATCTTTTTGGCTATCTGTAAGGGTGACATTTTTCCCAATGGCCAGCAATGTAAGAGGAATTCTTCCTGTTGACCACCAAGCTATTATACAGTGAGCTGTGAATATAGTAATTGTAGTAGGGGTTCCATGAAGACCCAAAAGTCATTTAAAGGGTTCCTCAATTTTAGAAAGGTCGAGAACAACTGGGCTAATCCTTTAAAAGAAACCACGCAAGACAATGGGGACCTAAATTAGCGTGTTGGATTTCCCTGTAAAAAAAAACATAGACATTAATATACAGTTGCCCCTTTTCCTCCTCCCCACCCTTTCCATTGGAATGTGCCTTTGTACCCCTTGCTGCCTATTTAATGTCCTTGCAAAGCTCTAGGGGCTTTTCCACCTCATGTATTGTACTTGATGGTAACAGCTGCTAAAGCATTGTGAAGAAGACCGGGGCCCCTCTAATGCAGTTGTGACTGTTGTAACTAATGCCATTTTCACTTCAAGTCTGGTAACCAATCCAATAAAATAATCAGATTAGAAGTGAGTTCAACAACTGGCCAGTGGTAAGAAAGCAATTTTTTGGGTCTTTATCAGACATGGAGAGCCTGGGCATGTTGGTAAATATTGATTGTAAATCAAGTCATGCGTATGGTCTCAATTGGATCTCTTAACTGACCTGTGAACCACCCCATCTAGGTTATGGAGGAGAAAAGGGGGAAGCTTAAAGCGGAACTAAAGTAAAAAAAAAAAAAATAACACTTACCTTTAGTCCTGAAGGTCCGTGGATCCATTCAGAGGTTTCTTCAAAATGGGTCCCATGTCTTCCCGGTATCCATCTTTGGTCAAGTGCCAAGGGAACACCGCCATCTTCTCTACTCTTCTTCCGGATTCTTCTTCATACTTCACCCGATCTCACACTGCACAGGCACGAGAACGGGTGATGTAGGCCGAGTAGAAAGTTCCAAACTCACTGTGCATACGTGAGATCAGCATTTTTTTCCTCCCATTAAGAGGCATGTGCAGAAGGAGCAGCCAGAGACTCCCGAGATGTGTGACGTACGTATCCCGGGGTGTTGCGCTTAAAAAAAATATATAAATATTATTATATAATTTTTCTTCCTGGGATTCGATACACCTTTATTACTTCCCAGTAAGAAGATTTCCCCAGACCATGTCTTTGAAGTTCATGGTCAATGTATGGCACCTTTTCTTTCACGCCCAGATAATGTGACTGAGCTTCTTAAGTATAATGGAACCACAGTGAACACGATATATTCTAATATTCATTGTACTGCCAAACTTGCAGCTAATGGACTGGACGGTACAGCAGGGAATTCATGGTGAGGACCATCGATTGCTATATAAATCATATACTGTATGCATCTCCAGGGGGATTCACCCTCACATACTGTGGACTCATAGATGAAAGATCAACTCAATACCGCCAAAGCAGAAGAAAGTGAGAAGAGGCATTAAAAAAGAAGAAGAAGATCAATGAGGCAAATAGAATTATCTTCAAAGAAAGTAAAAAAAAACAAGGATAAAGTCAAATGAGGACACAAATTATTTTTTTTTAAAGGGCCTTCAATATGGAAACCCAGGGCAGCTAAAGAAGTCCAAAAATGTAGACGAGTCCTCTGGTCTCTGATTCCTCTTTAACTAGAAAGAAGAACAAAGGCTCATTCGGACTATGGATTTACTAAAGTATTATGGGCTGTGCACATAGCAAAATGACCTAACGAGGCATAATACTGAATGTTTATTTACAAGGTCAACTGGGTTCAGGACAAGAGAAGCGGTACTGAATAGGAACAGATACTGAGAATTACACCCAGGGTACAGGACTAGAGAAGCGGTACTGTGCATGCATACATAATAGGAACGAATATGAGAATTACACCTGGGGTACAATGCAGGAGAAGTGGTACTGTGCCAACATACATACATAATAGGAACTAATACAGAGAATTACAGCCGGGGTATAGGACAAGAGAAGTGGTACTGTGCACAGTCTATACATACAGAATAAGAACAAATACCAAGAATTACACCTGGGGTACAGAACAAGAGAAGTGGTACTGTGCAGAGTCCATACATACATAATAAGAACAAATTCGGAGAATTACAACCAATTATTAGGGACAAATCATTGACTTTAACATTGACATTAACTTGTGTCTCCAGGTAAAACCTTTTAATTTTGGTAATAGGCGGAATGGGTTAAACCCTCAGTTAAGATTTTAGTTGGGGGGATTCAAAATATTCCTATGGGAACAACTAACTGGGTAATTCCCAGGGCCGGATTTATTAATGCTCCCCAAAACTGGAAAAGATAAACCCTCATGGGAGGGATCTGGCCAGGACTGAAAACAGTTGCCAAATAATAGCAAAAGATGTGTACGAAATCCATTTCAAGCTTGCCAGATCACCCAGGTTCTCCCATGATAGTTTTTTTTTCACTAGTCTTGGGGAGCTTTAATAAATCAGGGCCATTGAGAAAGGATAAAACTTCCTGTGGTGTTCCTGGACAGAAAATGTAAAGAAAGATTACTAATAGCATAGAGCCAGCAAAAAAGAAAAAAAAAACCTGGCTGAGTTTTACCAAACCAAAACTACAAAAACATTTATATACATACAATTTCGGAACTGCTTACCCTGGAGGTGAATATATTAGATTACATTGTCCTCTTCTTCATGGACCTACCAATGATTGCCCACCTTATCACTATTTTATTGGACTCATAAGTCTATATTACACTCATTCAATTACAGACTCATGGAGGTCCATTTGGTTGGAGAGCTATAAACCTACTAGTGAAAATAGAGAAATTAAAACAACCAGAACCAAATGTGCAAACTACCTGCAAATAGAACCCTGGAGTGCATACAATCCTTAAATTTCATGTTAACCACCTAACCATAACCACCAACCAACTGGCAAACCTATGTGATAGAAGGCTGCAGTCCAACATATCTGTTTGAGGAGCTTGCTGAATTTTTAGGTTGAGTACAAAAAAAACTATAAAAGAAGCAATGCTACTTAAAAGGAAGGATAGCCTTTTAGACTCACAATATGTTTTTCCAAGACGTTGGGGTTTTAAAATGTATTATAGATTCTGTGTTGGCTATATGTCCCAAAGAAAGTGTAGCCACAATTTTGTGGATTCCTCTCCAAATGTTGGCGTTCAGGAGTGATGATTACTATTAATGCTACAGCATACACGGATATCCAGAGAAATGAGTGTTCAACCTCCGGTAACAGTTTGGAGAAAGCCCATTTTTGATCCCCTAGCATGACCAGGAACTCACATGACCTGCACAAAATGCTGACCTCAACCCTACTGAATACCTTTGAGGTTATTTTAAAAGCTCACCAAAAGGTCCGGGACCAGTGTTTGCCCGATGCCAGTCCCCCAATCTAACATTGCACTTTCACCTATATCAAACTGCCGCACAGTCTCAGGAGGCTAGTTGCGCCTTCTCAGTACTTCTTTGCACAAAGGATGGTGTCTGAAAAGGACTGACGGAAGACAAGGAGTCCACGGATAACTCCAGCAGATACAAGTCCATATTACAGAGCCAGAGGTCATCCACGGGTTATCAGTCCACCAGACCAGGTATCCGAGGTTAAAGGCAAAGCAAAGGTCGGTCCAGGCTAAATACAATCACAGGGTCAGCAGCAGTAAATCCAATGAAATAACACGCCAGTTTATTGCTACAACAGACACTGATGTCTGTGAACAGAAAGGCTATAAAGTCCTAGCAGCCAATGGCAGGGCAAGATGAAGCCAGGGACTAATCTGCTCCTAAAATCCCCTTCAGCTGTGCACAGCCCCAGTATCTGCTGGGGATGCTGAGAAGATACATCGCAGGCTGCACAGCTAAAGGGAAGCAGGGGATGCTTTGAACTGCTGAGCAACTAATTCCTTGTTAATGCTGCTGCAAGCGTACCACTGCACATAATTACCAGGGCGTGATATACTGTGGTGGCACAAAGTGTGAGACCAGCCGGATAAGTGTCTCCTAACATAAGATCTTTTCATCTTCCTTTAGACACATTCAAGAAAAGATTCTTTATAGTCTTAAGGAACCAATTTCATAGCGAACCTACAAGTTATTATAGGTTTAAAACTTTCAAAAACTTTTGGCCATACAATATTTTTAATTGACCAATTCCCCTCTGCCATCCCAGCAACAGGCTTTAGGCTCCCATGTAATTATGTGTCACTGTGTTCTACATTATCAAGCAATTGAAAGTCTCTTAGACTACCTCCTAATGGGCCAATTTACATTTTGCCACTGGGGGCTAAGACATTCTGGAGAGCAATTAACAGAAATCCTTTCATTAAAAACAAGACTTACATTTCAACTATCGCCGACGGAGAGCCGTCTATATGGGACTTGTAGTTGTGTTTCGTCTTGTCTGCTATAATGAGATTATTATGCGTACTGTAGATTGCGAGCCTAGCTTGGCTCACATTAAACCCTAAAAGTATTGGCCCTGAAGGGCCAGCAGGCAGATGCCGTTAATTTAAAATCACTTTCTCATTATCTGTCTGCTAAGACCAGATGCTGATCATTATGTTACCTGAGAATCCAGAAGGTGCGGGAGACTCTGCCAGGTAATAATACACACTAATGCCTCTGAGATGGGGATGAAGAACAGGGTGTAATCATTGAAGTGAATAAACATATTTATGCAGACTTCCAAAAAAAACTGAAATACCTCCCAAAAGATTTGCAATACAGCCCAGCCAGTTTGGTAACCCAAGCACCTCGGTTCATACACTATTGACCATTTTTTTCACTCTGAAGTTAAGAAATACAGCTTGGTCAACCCACAAACTGCTGATTAGACAATGAACAATGAGGTCATCAAAACCTACAGGGTTGATGATGTCATCAATGCGCTCACTAAGCGCCTCCCATCACTCATCAATCTGGCAGTGTTGCAAAGAACGTTCTGCGCATTGCAGTAGAGGACACCTGCCTTGTAGGGTTGATCATACTATATCGGTTTTGCTGTATAGCGATGAGCGAGTGAGAATATTAAGTTCGATCTCGCTGTGAATTGGGTCTTTCTCCCTTGCATTTTCGGTAAGGCCTTCTGATTCACCGAGAGGTCGAGCTCCCCAAGCTAACCACTAGTGCCCCGGGGATGGCACACTCTTCTCAATGAATGCAGCCATAGCTGCAATCATTGAGAAGAGTGTGCCATCCCGGGGGCACTGGAGGTTAATTACCTCTAGTGCCAGGGATCGCAAACAGGAGGATTCCCTGGGAATCATGTGAACCCCTTGTGAATCCTCCTGTTATAACTTCCTCAATCTTTCGATGGTTTTGCGAAATTGGTTATATTGACCTATAGTGGCAGCATTACCAATTTTTGTTAAAGTAGAATTCCACCTGGATTTTTGAATGTATATTTTTTTGGCAGGAGGAGTGGCAGATCTGTAAACCCATTGGTGAGAGGAAGAGGTAGGTATGCAGGCTTACAGGGGGCAATTAGTAATGACGTTAATCTGAAATGTGGTGATGTCTACTAGTTACTCTTAAGGGCGTATTTAGCCACTCATCCCTAATGTTTATCCTTGGAAGGGGCAGAATGACCAAACATGCTTTGGTGTTGGCATACCAAAGGATTTTAGGCTTTTAATTCCATAGGGACAGCACAGTGGTTCAGTGGTTAGCACTCTTCCTTTTGCAGTGCTTGGTCCAGGTTCAAACCTGGGCCAGGACATTATCTGCAAGTAGTTTGTATTCTCCCTGTGTTTGTGTGGGTTTAGTCCGGGCACTTTGATTTCCTTCTGTATCCCCAAAACATGCAGGTAGGATAAATGACCTTTCAACTGTATTAAGGACATATGAGTGTGGTAGGTTTATTATCAAAGGCCAGGTGCTTCCAAGCCATCCTAGACACCTGCCCTGGAAAAAGGGTTAGGGTTAATGCCTGGCCTACTCATTCCTTCCAGGACACTCCGGGCCTGGATCCCAAATAAAGGTCTGCAATTATGCAGCAACACCATTAATAATAGCCCCATCCAAGCCCTTTACTCTCTTTTCTAGGAAAACCTGAGGTTCATGAAACCAAACCCCCTGAATTTGGCATCATTATATTCATTGTGCTACAATAAAAACAAATATATAAAAATAAATTAATAATATGCTGCTTTGTGATATAGGTGAAACTCTGCAATCCAATCATGTGCAATTCTGTTTTTTCACATTCCCTTATGTGTAAATTAGTATTTTTTGCATTTTTACCACATTCACTAAGCTAAGTGTTAATTCTCCCACAGAGTGATAACTCACTTTGCTAAGCAAACCTCCTAAACATTTTTGATACCTCAACTCCAATTCCTTTTTTTTTTTTTTTTTTTTATCAATTTAGGAAAACTGCCATGGTATCCAATAAATACACCAAGCAAGTTTAAATCCCTCCTGCACCAATCATTCTCCAGGGAATTTCCCCTGAGCACCAGTCAGCTACTCCAACCATAAATGGGGCCCCATCAGCTCTATGTGAATCTGTTCTGAACCCAGCTGCACATTCCCTGCTGCTAGGCGAGTGAAGAATAGGTAAGTATATGTACTTATCCCTTCATTTCCATACAAACGAGCATCTAACCCATGCAGTGCTGGGGAAAAGGAGGCACCCCTGCTTTAGTGAGTTTACCAGAAGCGTGGAGAAGGGCTTTAGGGCATAAGGCTGTGGGAGCTTAACCGAATCGGGAGCTCAATCCAACTCCCAGCATTCAAAAATGGCATCCTGATGACTCTTAATTAAATCTTTCACTATTGGCTGTTGATGTTTATTGTCTGACTCCTTATGTTCAATGTTTTCTATTTCCACAAACTTAGTTGACAATTTGTAATGGAGCAGCTTGGCATGGAAAACTTTGGATAGGTGTCTGCTGGTAATGTACAAAGGGGGCAATGTTCTCATCCTGATGCCAGGGGTTGTTAAAAGGAACTCCATTCAGGAACCACTGCTGACCACCAAAAGCCAATGAGAACACGATCTGCTGTGAATTGGAACAAACCGGGCACATTAGGCTATCTCTATCAGCCGCCATATTTAGATTTTATTCATCACATTAGCTGGACATCCTGGGGAAGTCCCTGAGAAGACCTCTCTACCTGTAGAGTAATAAAAGGAACTTATGGATGTTTAAGGCCTCCATATTCTTTAAAAATTGTTTTAGATAAATTTAGGGCTCAGTATCAATCTTTCTTTATTGTTAGTTGACTATATGCCAAGTCTATCATGCCAGTCCAATGTAAAACAAAAAAGGCCCCTGTCGCCCTCATTATAAAAAACTGTCGCGTTTTGCGGCCCTTTCATCTAAACAGAAAAACACGTTCCCTTGTCTCATTTCTTGTCACAGTTTCAGACACAGAAGGAGAAGAACAGAATTTATTACAGACGCGTGTCAAGTAGGAACCACATGAAACAAGAAAGAGGATCGTTCCTTCCAGCAGGTTTCTTGTGATTCACTGAATTTTTGCCATAAATCCTTCAATCCGGTTTTTTCCTGTGGCATTAACGGGAGACAAGTATAATTGTCTGCTTTTGCCCGTCTCTGATTGTTGGTCGCTGATCTTGGAGACATTTCGCCCTGAATATCACAAGCTCCTGTAGACTTGTCATGCATTGTCAAAAAAAGTCTTCCAATGGCACTGTATAAACAGCACCCGTGCATGGTATCCATAGCAGCCAATTAAATGTGAGCTGTAATTAGCCAAAATTACTGAAAAGTGATCGCAGTTAATTCCAGAATGTTGCAACATTATGTTATGATAAGTGCAATACGAATAATGGAGGGAACAAATGTCTGCCTACAACATCCCCCACACTGCTCCAAATGGATGAAACTCTCATTATTTGACATGGTTGGAAATGTCACCTCCAACTTTAGCTGTCTCTTGGGGTAAACTTCTTTACACGGCCTCCATCAATGGTAAGCTACTCCTCCAACTGGCACCAATGGTAGGGTAGTATTACTTCAACTGACACCAACAATGGGACTCTAGCTTTTCAAGGGACAACACCAATGGGGCACTTATCTTCCCACTGACACCAACAATGGGGGCAGTAATCTTGCTACTGACACTAACAATGGGGCAGTAATCTTCCAACTGACTCCAACAATGGGGCAGTAGTCTTTCCACTGGCACCAATAATTGTAAGCTATTCCTCTAACTGGCACCAATAATGGGATACTTTTACTTCAACTGACTTCAAGAATGGAAGGCTATTTCCCTCAAGGACACCAACAAAATGGGGGATTAATCTCCCTACTGGCACCAACAATGAGGAACTATTTCTCTATATAACATCATCTAATGATGGAGAATCATTGCTTTCCCTGACACTAACAATGAGGAATTAGTTTTTCAATTGGCATTTACAGTAAGGTAATTGTCCTTTAACAGACATCAAAATAGTATTTTTTCTACTGACACCATGTATTGGTCACTTTTACTCCAACCTACAACAGTTTTGTGTCACTGCTCCTGTCACATACACCACTAGGTCTTTATTCCTCTTGATAATACAATATTAGGGCAATATTTTGTCCAGTATTATTAACTGGAGATTACAACATTGTTTCTTCTATTGACATTAACAATAGGGCAAAAGTATTTGTACTGACACCCATCATTTGACAATTTACCATCCCTGACACAGTGGGGCACTATCTTTTTCCGCTGACACCAATGATGAAGGTTTTTTCTTCCTCTAACACCAGTGATAGGACAGTGATAATTTTTCCACTGAAACCAACAATAGGACACTAATACTTATAATGTCACCAATATTTGGGCACCAGTCCTCCCACCTAAACCAATCATGGGGCATTTTCCCTTTCTCTGACACCAACAGTGGAACAATAATTCTTTCACTGGCACCAACGATGGGACACTATTCATATAACTGACACCAATGGCGGGGCACTATTCTTTCCATTGGCACCAACAATAGGTCAGTATTTTATCCTATAACACCAATGACAGTACACTATTTGTTCCACTTACATCAGCAGTGTGGCACCGTACCCTCTACTGACAGCAATGAAACACATAGGACACTATTCTTCAAGATGAAATGAACAGTGGCATTCAATTTCTTCCACTGACACCAAGTATGTGGCACTATTTCTTCTCCACTATCATCAAGTATGTGGTACTATATCTTCCCTTCTTCCCTCACTGACACCAAGTATGTGGCACTATATCGTCTCTCACTGATATTAAGTATGTGGAACTATATCTTCGCTCACTGACATGAAGTATGTGGCACTATTGCTTCTCCACTAATATCATGTATGTGGCACTTTATCTTCCCTTCTTCCCTCACTGACATTAGGTATGTGGCACTAAATCTCCCCTCACTAACATCACGTATGTGGCATTATATCTCCCTTCAATGACATCACGTATGTGGCATTATATCTCCCTTCAATGACATCACGTATGTGGCATTACATCTTCCCCAATGACATCAAGTATGTGGCACTATATCTTTTCTCACTGACATCAAGTATGTGGCACTATATCTTCCCCCACTGACATCAATGATGTGGAACTATATCTTCTTCCACTAACATCAAGTATGTGGCAGTATATCTTCTCCACTGAAATCAGGTATGTGGCACTATATCTTACCCACTGACATCAAGTATGTGGCACTTTATCTTACCCACTGACATCAAGTATGGGGCACTATAACATCTCCCACTGACACCAAGTATGGGGCACTATAACATCTCCCACTGACACCAAGTATGGGGCACTATATCTCCACCGAATGGCACAAGGTAAAGGACACTATTCCTCAAACTTACACCATCATTGCATCCCTGTTCCTCCCATTTACACCAACAATATGATACTATTTCTCCCACTGATAGTATGAAAAGAATAGTTTCCTGGCTCAGGATTGATGTGTCCTTCAATCACTGCACATTTAAATTTCTGTATAAATAAATGTGTGCACCAAAGAAACATTATTACAGATGTGTGAAGAGCATGATCACTGAACATAGGAGATGATTGTATCCCCTTACCTGAGGCTTTAGGAGAAAATGCTGAAATATAAACTCTCTTTCAGCATGTGGTACAACACAAAAGTCTGGAGGTCACCTAACCCTTGTTAATGGTAATCAAAGTGGACCCAGCATCAGCCATAACTTTCCATGTTAAAGTGGAACTAAAGGCCAAATCTGCACTAGTATTCAGATTTCATGACTGGTTCTCTTTATTTGAAAAAAAGATTTATTTACTAAAAATGTCTGCAAACAGAAGCATCTTCTTTTTTTTGTACCTGCCACAAGCCAATTGTGTCAGATTATAGCATCAACCAGCTTTTTAATGCAGAACCACTGACCAAACTCAATGAGAGCATCCTGAGCATCTGTTTCTAACCGGACAAAATTCGCCCGGGGCACAGCTGTGCAAACCGCGCATTGTGCACAGAAACAAAAGCTCAGAGGATTCCTCTGAATCCATTCGCTGGAAAGGAGAGCTGATGTTCATTTGGGGGTCTAGAGGATAATGTCAACGCTCCAGGATCCGTGTCGACATCAGATATGCGTTGTGAGCCTTCAATCCCATCCACAGCCCCCTAAGATACTTTTCGGGACCGACTGGTGTTTGACAGATGTACAAGCTGAGCCCAGATTACCAGGGAGGCTGAAAACAGATGGCAATCTTAAGCTTCAAAATATTATTTTGGAAACTTACACAGTCGAGTTTAATGTTTCACCTTTTTTTATGGAGATATTTATTCTGACAGTTTTGGATCTTCATGAAGTTGCCCTTGGCCATTGCTCGTAATCATTGGATGGGTAAATGTCAACCCTAATGTAAGGTTATTCACCTGGGCTGTAGTGATATTTTTGCTCTATTCACATTAAATGAAATACAGAACTGAAGAAGAACATTTAGGTTAAGTCTCTCCTTTTGATAAAATATAATCAAAGCGTTACATTGGTTCCACCTACCTATGCCCAGAAATGGTTAAATGGGCCTATTACAACATTTTTTACATTGAATAAATGGGTGGCTAACTCTTTCATTGAACAAAAAAAATTGTTTTTTTAATACCTTTTGTTTAAATTTTTCGGGGAGGACCTGGCTCGGGCAGTAAAGAATGAAGGGGAAACCCACAGCCTCCTGTAATACAAATATCCCAGAAGGCTTAGGGCTGTTCCTTCTGCACATGCACAATCTAAGAACCTTCCTGGAATGGAAAAAAAAATGCTGACTTTAGGCATGAGATCAGCATTTTCAGAAAAAAGGAGCCGGAGAGGATGGAGGAAGATGGCAGAGCCCTCTGTCCAGACAGCGCAGGACCTACTATACTTGGATGGGGATGAGATCATGGGCTTTCCACCTATAAAGGTAGGTGTTATCTTTTTTGCTTAAAGTTCTTGTTATGGTTATCTGCCTTTCCTGCTGGTGGCGCTGAATACCTGGTTAAGATGAACTTCCACTGGCCACCAGCAGCTGTCCACATCCAGGAAGAACTCATTATGCATACAGCTGGGAGCTCCCTATTTAAGGTTTTGCCCCTCTGGAGTCCTTGCTAGATCCTCAATGTTATTTGGCCTGCTACTTGTTGTGCTGATCCTGTTTCTTAAGACCTGTTGATACTGGCCTGAGCTTGTGGGTACTTTTCTTTCTTATAAGTTTATCAGTTAGGTAATTTTGGCAGTGTTTGTTTTTTTCTTGATTGTCATAGTTTTGTTAACATTTTTTTGTTCATATTGGCACCATTCTTAAAATAAACTTGATTTTACCCATCAGTGATCTTGCATCAGTTATTGCCATTTGTGATCATTTGCCCCATTGCTTGTGCAGTTCATAACAGTTCTTCTGTAAAAGGAAAATCAGCCTTCCTTACAAGTTCCTTCCTTTCCAATTTGTACCCCATTTATGCTCACTTATCTCACTGACTTTGGTGTTTAAGTCCCTGGGCCAAACTCAATACTTCTAGCATCCCAAGTGCAGGGCAAAGATGGACAAAAACTGCTGAACTTGATTCCATTTGATGAACTTTTACCCAAAAGGAGGCCTCTGTTTTTGACCAAATTCCACTCATCCAATTCGACCATCGTACTAATACATTGTACCCTTTACCTATTCCCATAAGTAGTTAAATGAAACTTAGAAATAAATTGCCCAACTTAGAATTGAATTTTTTGTAACCTAATACTTTTGCAGGTCCTGCAATGTCCCACAACAAACCCTTCCAGCATTGACTGGTCTCCAACGCCGCATACAAGAAATCCAGCATTAAATCAGCCAAAAACAGCTGTCCTTGGCTGCTCTCTTGCTGGATTGGCTAGATAAATTAAAAAAAAAGTTATATGAACTCTGTGAGTCATTGTGTTAAGCCAGGGCAGCCAAGGACAGATGTCCTTAACTGCCCTTGTGCGTGATTGGCTGAACAGATGAAAACAGTGATGGCTTTAACTTTGTAAATTTCTCACAAGGTCAAATCTCAAGTAAAATTTTGAGTCATATTTTACATGGTAAATATACAATGCTGGGATAACTCAAAATCGGCTTGAATGAGGCAATACTCCTAGCACCCCTAATGCAGTAGAAGGGTTAGCCTACACTTGAAAAGTGACACAGGTCTTTTTAACATTAGTTATGATGTCCAGCAATGTCAATCGTAGGACTTCAGCTCCCATCTATGTTTAAATGCTGCATACCTGTCACCAAATGGCAACAATATTGTTAGCAGCTGGAATCCTGCATGGCATTATTGACCTGATTTGGGCAATGACATAACTTGAAAATCAGCTGACAATTAATGTAATTTTGATTGTTCAGGGGTAAATCACAAGTAAATGAAAAGAGAAAAAACTGCAATTAAGCATTTAAAACTGTGGTTTCTGTGTTTTTATTTGTCATGTTTGAAATTGGTGACAGGGCCTCTTTATAGAGCTGCATTCTTTGTGTCTTTTCTATTCATTTTATATATAAAGTTGGTGTAAGATAAAAGTGGGGGCAGATTTCATTATGGCAGAGTTTAGAGATGAAATCACAAGGGAGGCCAGGAGGATTCTGCAGATAACTGCTATTGTGAAGAGAAAAGAAGGCAATGCAAAGGAAGGGAGCGCTGCCAAACAGCCAATCAATCAAGAAAATACATTGATTGTAATGATTGACAACACCCGCATTATAGGTCGGTAAATAAATGTATGCAACAGCCATAGAAGCCTTCTCCGGGATTACACTGGGCAGGAAAAATTAAGGGAAGGTGGAGAGTAAAGATCAGCAAATTGCTCGTCCCTTTATATAAATCACATATTGGTCATTTTAAATAGTTTATCTTAATGTTTCCCTTAAAGCAGGCGTGTCAAACTCAATATTAAAAACGTAGATAAAGTCATCGGCCAATCTTGGAATTTATTGAAAAAATTAAGGAAAATTTTCCTTCTCAGTAGATATAAACCCTTTTCATACGGAAGCAAAGAGGTTTTGCTTTACATTCAATCTGGAACAAGCTTATAATAGAGAAAGGTATACATTTTTTTTTCATTTTATTTAGGAAAAAATCTTATCTCTATTTGTAGTCTTCTGAGTTAAATTTCAATGGTAACCTTTTTGCACAGGCTAACAATAATAATAACAATATTCTTCTAAATCCAACCATTCTAAATCCAATCCATGCCTTGGAGTAGCAAGGAAAAGTACAGCTGAGGGGGAGTGCTGGAAATGCCGGACGCGGCCAATCCTAAGCTAAATCTTATGAGTGGCCCGCCGCTGAAACTCCCTCTTCATTGAAATAGCGCCGCTACTAAAATTATTGGCTTTACTTGCGTCTATAAATCAGTCCAATGCGAGGCGACGCATAGGCAGAGAGCCCGCTGGTCTATAGACGCGAGTGATGCCAGGATTTGTAGTAGCGGCGCTATTTCAATGCAGCAGCTGGCAAGCTGCATTTCATATTTAGAATTCCTTTGGGGGCCAAAAAAAAAGGACGTTGGGGGCCAGATTTAGCACCCCTGCCTTAAAGGAAATTCACAGCGTGAATGTGAGTGATTGATTTAAACATGAATATGTACCAGTAAGTGTTCATGTTTAAGAATATTTTGAGTCTTGCTTGGAAGGACATTCTTTTTGACTTTAAAAAATAATTAGTTGACACCTTAAATTTCACTTATTGGTATTACTCAATAGCCAAGAGGATATACACCAACATGTTAACCAAATGCTGTTCTAAACCTAGATGTTAGCTTGTAAAAGAGGTGCATTTATCATTAGTAGTGGGTTCTATGTGTGCATATGGGCACCACCAAATGCCAAGCAGGCCCACCCACTGCCAAAAACCTACAGGAGGGGCTGATACAAGAACAGTCACCCTGCACATGGAGGGAGAGATATGCAGTGACTGGTTATTATAACAGGAAGCTGTGCACATAAATTCAACACTGATATTATTGCACAGATCTGTTAGAAATAGACAAAACATAAAACATGAGTAAAAATACACCTGAAGGAGGTCCACGACCCTTGGTGGAGATCCACTATCCTTAGATGAGGTCCACCCCCATTGGTGGAATTCTATCATCTTTAATGGACATCCCCCATCCTTGATGGAGATCCACCATTCTTGGTAGAGGTCCACTATCCTTAAAAGAGATCCCCATACTTGGTGGAGGTCCACTATCCTTGATGGAGGTTCACCATCCCTGGAGGAAGTTCACCATCCTTGGTGGATGTCCCCTATCCTTGGAGGAGATCCTCATATTTGGTGGAGGTCCACTATCCTTGATGGAGGTTTATCATTCTTGGTGTAGGTCCCCCATCCTTGGTGGAGGTCCACTATCCTTAGTGGAGGTTCACATCCTTGTAGGAGGTTTATTATCCTTGGTGGAGATCCACCCTCCTTGGTAGTCTACTACAAATAAAAGGCTTGCCATTTTTTTTAATACACACAATAAGGGCTTGTATGCATGGGCCTCATCGTCTTATGTTTAGTTTAGCATTGCATTTCTCTGAGCATGGCAGGCCCGACAGGTGGTGCATTAATTTTGCAAAGCTGAAAAACAGAAGTATCAATCTGCCCACAAAGCCAGGCCAGTAATGGTGGGTGTGTGATTGAATGGTGGTAAATAGCCAACCAATTTCCCAAAAAATTGCAGAATATTCTGTCTGCTAAACCTTGCGAAAGGAAACCTGAGTGTTTCCAAAATGTCAAGTTGTGTTTTCCTGATAGAAATACCAATAAATCCTTAATTAGATAGTAATGTACTGGAAGATGGACAGGTCCCTGTCACCTTCCCACAAAATGCAGGACTGCTGGTCCTCCATTGTTCAGAATGACATCAGACAATGTGACCGGCCCATAAGCAAAGCAAAGCAGATTTGGTCTGGTCACATGATGAGGAGTCTACGGGAGTAAAGAACAAAGTAATTTCATCAGTTTGCTTATCATCATTAGTTAACCATAAAACTGAGGCTGGAACAAATTGATGATTAACCCTTCTACTGTGTCACCCTTCCCCAGGACAATGGTTATTTTGTCACCCCCCCCCCCAAGCTTTATTAAAAAGCAGCAGATTTTAGAATAATATTAAGGGTTTCTTACCTGGCATAACCACATTAAAGCTTTGATATGATTTTAATAATGGGGTTTAGATCTGCTTTGCACCTAGCTCTAGACTTGGAGAAAGTTCTAATGCACTTTGGGAAGGTCTCTGATGTTTCCGAAGGTCTCACCATTGGACTATTTTTACAAAACATCTACAACCCTGGCCTCCGAGGCTGAGATTAATAATAGAAGGATTCCACTGGTGGAGTATCCAAATTATATAGGTGCCCAGGGGCTAAGCCGGTCCACTAGGGTCCAATTATGACGAAAATATCACTTAGAGGTTGTCTTAAAATAATAATTGCTCTCATAAGATTTCCATGTGATGAGTATTCTGTATTTAGGCTGTAAAATCTGAAGTTGTTTTATTGAATTGATTATTCCCCACCTTGGAAGTTAGAGGTGAATCATGTCCTCATATATTTGCTCTCCCCTTGATGACCTCGTTGCTAGTAATAGGAAGCACTTGTCATTTTGTGTTGGGAGGTGGAGGGGACACAATATGAAGCCTCTTCATCATCCAGCTAATTCTGCCCGTATGATGGGAGCTCAGTGTGAAACAGGAGAAGAGGTGATTGTGTTGTGTGATTTGAGTGTGGGAAGGTCAAGAGATCTCAAAATCCATCTGATTACAGTCAAGAGCTCTTCGTGTGTATTATTAGTACCATTTATTGTCTGACCATGGGGCTTTTCCTACATTTGTAAACGTAATATGTTTTTGTGAGGATGCACAATCACAATCCACAGATGCAATTAAATGGTTATTGTACCCAGAACTGATTCTGAAGAGTTAAATTCTGTAACAAGGGACTCTATTGGTGAGAATTCCCATCTCTCTAGGCCTGCAGAGCCCATTATAGCACATTGCCACCACAGGTTCCCAGGTCTGTACACCATTATAATGGGCGTCTAGGTCTGCAGAGCCCATTATAATGCATTCCCACCATACCCAGGTCT
>NC_092863.1:104546041-104546760 GCF_032062135.1 Pyxicephalus adspersus | reverse complement strand
CCCACCATCCCTGCACTTTTTTGGTCTTCACACCTGCATTACCCCCTTTCAGTAGTTCCCATTATTCGTGTGCTGAGTTCCCAGGTGTGGAAACAAGTTGTGGTGATACATACAGTGCCCCCCATACCACCATACACATTTTGCCCCTTTTTCTTTTTGCATTTTACACAGCATTCCCAGACATTTGGTGATCTTCCCATGTCGGTGCATTTGGCTTTTGTAGTTACTTTCCAAAGGCCAGAACAGGCCAGCAGAAGTTTAACCCATTGACTTCATGATTGTCTGGATTCTGGAAATTCGGAATTCAGGCTAAGCCTAATAGCACAAGTATAAATCCCATACGGTTACCAAAATCCAGGGTTATTTGCTTTATTGGTTTCCTTCAAACCAGGAGAAAAAGAAAGGAGATGAATATCCCCAATAAGGACACAGACAGTCAAAAAAAGCATGGCAGGGTTTATAACAAATCCGCATTCTGACCTAAACTAGAAAGAAAAAAGTTTTAGCTTTAAATAAGCTCTCTAAACCCCCTCAAAGAATCCTGGAAGCCATAAAATAAGTACTGAGCCTACTGAAGGAAAACTAATATTAAAATGTATTGATTCCCAAAATGTTTTTTTAGGTTCTGGATGGAGTTGGGATGGCTTAGAACTCAAAAAACAAAAAATCCCAGGAAGTAGAAGTTTTTGATACATGAAAAATCTCTATGGCAAAAATCT
>NC_092863.1:104509173-104545266 GCF_032062135.1 Pyxicephalus adspersus | reverse complement strand
GATACCATGCAGTGTGCCATAATCCATTGATAGGTTCAGAAAACCAAAGCATGGCTATTTTTTGGTTTCAGTTGTATAGAGAAGGTTTGCCATGGAAGAGGTTCTCTTCGAGAAGCACAGGAGCCGCCATTGTTAATTTGTGCTTATTAGCATAAACCTCAAAATCATCATCCTCATCCTCGCTTCTCCACTTAGTAAGACACTATGGACACTACTCTTTGCATTATTAAATAGAAGAAGCTAATTATATTACATAAAGAAGCAGCTACAAACTATGTTTATCTACAAGAGCCTGTTCATATCCACTGGGGTTAAGGAGGAAGACATATTTCTGAGATACAAGAATCAGCTGGCAGCAAACACTGCACCATATCCGAGCAAAGAAGTGCAAAGTGCAATAACGCACAGCAATCAATCATTTATATTGACTGCCGATCGGCTGCATGCATCAGCAATAATAGGGGTCAAGTGATACTCTGGAGTGTACATCGAAGGAAACATGGAGGCCGACATTAATGACCCCCTGAAAATGCTAGCGTTCTGGCTGTGTATGGCTTTAACATTTCTGAGTACCAGATCTAGAGCGGATGGAAGTTAGAAAAAAATGCCAGATCCCTAAACTTATGCTGGATCTGTGATAGTGACTGGGTTTGGCACATTTTGCACAGTTCACAAAATAACAAACCCCATATTGTCAATAGAGAGAATATTTTTACTCAGTTTTGGCCATTCGTAGAGCCAATATTCAGGCTTTTGTTAAAAGCATGAGGTTCAGGTTTATTCCAGCAGCAGGGGTAACTTTCAATATTCACAATTTTCTCGAATTTTATGCATAAATTTGATTGGATGCACTGTAGATGTAACAAATGACTTCCAGCAGTTTGCATGGTAAATATAAGGTAGGCGTTGGTTGTTGAGGTACATAGCAGGCAGCTCAGTGGTTGTCAGTTCATGGCATCAGCCACCCTACACAGCTGCCAGTAATGCTGATTGTACCAATGTTTTCCCATTGCAATGTTCACCTTGCCATTCGTCAGTCTGGTGAACTTCAAAGTACATTCACTGGCCCGGAAAAAACCAAACACAGGCACGTTCACCCATTTATATTTGTAAAACAAAAGGCAAAAGGCATCAGAAGCCAGGCATGCAAAATATGCTGCATGAGGAATATGCTGCATGATTCACGTTTATGTCATATTCGTGTACTACAGTGAATTGTGATGCAATATATCATGTTGGAATGCATTGTACAATGTGTAAGTGCAACATGTCCTAGTTTATTTAGCATCCTTCACTTTCTTCTATGGTAATACATATATGGGTTTAAATCTCCCAGATGGGGATGCAGAAAGCAATAAAGATCAACAGTTTCTATCATCTTCCCACTCTATCCAGACAAAAATATTTTGCTTATAGAACATTAATAGTGGCTTCTAACATGCTAAGATGGGAGCAGTGGCAGACATAGCCAAAATTGGGCCCTTACGTTGACTGAGGGGGGTCCAGGACCCATGTGCAGAGGGAACACTAATGACCTCCCTCTGTCTGTTCCTGGATGGGAGGATAACATGGGATCTTTGTCTTCTGCAAATACCAGTGACATTTTGAACACTTTCACGTCCCCAGGAGAATTGGCATGACATCATCTTCAGTCTTTGTGTTCAGCTACAACCAAACCTGCCAATGAATGTTATTTAACTTCAATCCAGAAATGAGGAACGTCTGCATCTCCATGATGTTTACATTGATGAACTGTAACTCCAAATACCCCATAACCACGACACTGAAAATGTGCAGATGGAAAAATAAAAGCTCCCCATTGGAAATGCTAAACACCTGAATCCATTGATTCAGTGTCTGCATTGGTTCCACTGGTTGTGATTAGGCTTCGAATGCCGCCAGAAAGCAAGACAAATCTGAACCAGCCACAATGCATGGTATGGGTTTTACTATGCAATAATGCAGCCATGGGGGTGAGACCACATGGGGGCGCAGATACTTTTGGAGTGTGCCTATAGTGTTCTACGTCAGAGAGAATGAGAGTAGAGCTGCACCACAAGAATCTTGGATACAAATTGCAGACGTCGGGGTAGTAACAAATGGAGAATAACAAAAACATCATCTTAGTGCATATTTTCAAGAGTCAAATGCATGGTGCCGTACTTTAGGATACCTGTAGGTAGGTATGGATGAGCTAATTACTCACAAACTAGGTTTAATGTAAAGTGTTTTACATTTTTTTTAAATCAGCCTGAATATGTGCACACAGATTCATCCATCCTGACAGTCAAGTCATTCAATTATATTTGAACCATGAAATCCACTGCCAATCGGACACTTTTGTACTGAAATGCTAAGAAAAAGACAAAATGTGTGAATGGCTCCATTGTCAGTGAGGATTCCAAGTTTGACTAATAAGGAGTCATTGCAGATCCTGACGGTAGGTGGTATCTTTGGTTGAGAGGTGCCAACCCTAATGAGTGTTAATAAACCATTACAATAATCTGGGGAGAAATGATTAGATACAGATTTCTCCTAAAAAGAAAAAGATTTTCCTCCTTTGTGTTTAAGTGTTTAGTGAATTTTGTGAGTTTTGTAGCTTCAAAGCATCTCCCGGCATAGAGGTTTTAAAGCTGCCACTTCCAAAATGGTTCCCTGGTGTGTATCTTAATTTTTATCCCATGAAAGCTTGATTTCCTTAACAACACTTGAAAGCATTTTTGCCATTACTTTAACAACACACAATTACCAATAATGGCTCCTTAAAGGGAATAATACTTTGAGGGATGCTGAATAATTCCATCTATGGATGCTGAGATGGGAAACGGCAAAGGATAGCTTGATCCTTCTATTTAGGGTGCTCAGGGGTGATATGTGGCTAAGGGAAGTTTGGTTCTCCCATCTGAGGATGCTAAGACAGGATTCAACCAAGGGTAGCTTAGTACTTTCATCCAATGGTACTTTGGTACCCAAGGGATGTTCAGAAAGCATACAGCTGATGGTAGTTTGGTCCTTCTATTGACCTACCTAGGGATTTACAGCATACGATATGGTTAAGGATAATTTGGTACTTCCATCTAGGAATAATCAAACAGAATATATCTAACGCCAGCTTCGACCTTCCATCTAGACATGCTGAGTGACCAAGCGTAGCTTACTACTTTCATCCAATAGTACTGTGGTACCCAAGGGATGTTCAGAAAGCATATGGCTGATGGTAGTTTGGTCCTTCCATTGACCTACCTAGGGATTTTCAGCAGTGGATATGGTTAAGGTTAATTTGGTACTTCCATCTAGGAATAATCAAAGAGAATATGGCTAAGGGTAGCTTGGTCCTTCCATCTAGAGATGCTGAGTGACCAAGGGTAGCTTAGTGCTTTCATCTATTGCTGCATAGGATACTCAGAGAAGACATGGCCAAAGGTAACTTGGTACAACCCCCTTGGGATCTTATAGAGGATATAGTTAAGGGTGTCTGCTTACACCCTCCAAAGTGTCACAGGCATTTTTTAACGAGCCGTTCGACGGAAAGTCAAATTTATTCTCCTGTTTGCACAGCTCCTGATTAGCTTTATCACGCAGTAGCAATTTATATCTCTGTGTCTCTTCTAACACAATTTGAGGGCTCTCTGGTTCCCCATCCACTGGATTCTCGCTGTAACAAGAAAAGTGCTATGCTCCCTGTCAAATTTTTCTGGCATGTTTGAAAGGTGGAGAGGCCCTGCATATAAAAAAATGGCTAAAATTGGAAACTTAAAGCTAAATTATTATTGTGGAGTGTCTAAGAGAAGCCAATGGGGGATGCAATTAGCAACCATCAATTAAAAACTTAATTTTCAGGTGAGCTAATGGTGTATGCAAAGTGATCCAAAGGTGAACCTAATTGGAAATATATATATATATAAGCATCAGCTTCCGTTTTTTTATAAGGATCTTGATCCCGGTTCAGCCCAAAACAAGCATGCAGCTAGTAGAAAAATTAAAAGATTTGTCTCCCGTCCTACATACCGGTCCAAGATTACTGGCTCATAAAGTCTCAACGTCATCAAGCACATTTGACATCTTTACACCTGGACAGCCATCACCGGCCTCCTTGAAAATTGCCAATTTCATAGATGCCCCTGAAATTTAAAATTCCAAACCCATGGACCCCTGAAGAAGAATATAGTACTGTAATCTAAAGTAGGTAAAAGTCAGGAATAGATATTCCTGGGCTTGTTCTGGATCGGTCTCTTATTACATCTATTAGATCAGCACACCAGCCTAAACAATAGCATCTTCTAAAGACAGCTTAATGGCACACCAAATATTTGTCCCATGACTGGTACACTTTGAGAAGACTGTAAGGGTAATGGTGACCTACGCACATGCCAAAGCAGCCCATAGGTTCACGACAGCTGTAACTGCATCAGTATGAACACATTATCCTATGTCATGGGATACCTTACAATACATATTTGGGGGATGGTATAAAGGAGCACTCACCCTTGTTGAGTTTGCAGAGGGGTCTGTCAGAGTCTAATGAAACCAGCGCGCCCTCTTCTGTGCCATTTGATTGCCCGTCAAACCTGCAGCCCAGTTGCCAGTATCCTTACTCCATCCTGCCCAATGGTCCAATAGGTGGTCTGTCCAAGAGTCTATCCCAGAACCCGAGGGGGCAGATCCGTGACCGTCGGTGAAGGACGCTGAAGCAGCCCACCCAAACGGAGCCCCTCTATAAAACAAATACAATTTATTAGGGTGAGCACTGATAAACCGGTGCAATTTTGAACCCCTTGGATGAGCAGACCCTTGCTGCTATGTGCAGAGCTGCTACCAAATGTTTTTCATTTGCGCAAGGAGAGAAACCTGCTCTCCCTTAACTAGTTCAGCTCCAGGGGGGCTGCAGAACACTTAGCCAATACATATCACCCTCTTCTCCTGATCATCTGCAGGGTTAACAAAGCTGACGTTAGCTGGGAAGTACCAATAAAATCCCCCCAGCCTCTCTCCACCTCTTCCAAGCATTGTTGGTGCCCCTCCTTTACACTATCTCTCCTCTTACAGCATCTCTCTCCAGCATCTCTCTCTGCTCCAAGATGTAAGGAGCTGCAGCAGAGAGGGTCCAGTATTCCTACAGTAAGCAGGCCAAGCTGAACAGGGTTGGCACAGCGAGGGGCGCTCAGTGCATGCATACACCTGCCTGGTTGTCAGACACATTCACACATCCAGCTGTGCTGTAATTGAATCCGAGCTGTTTGTGCCTCCACAGGATTTATATATGCAGCTTGTAGAAGAATTCAAAGGATGCCTATGAATGCAGCAGAGCTGTGTATTCACACCACCTAGGTACTGGGCAACAGGGGGTACAGAGGAATTTTATTTTCCTCTACATTAATGTGGTTTGGTGTCTTTTCTTTAGAGGAAGGGAGATTTGGCGGATCCATCAGGCACCTTACCTCGAAAAAAATAATTTTTATTGTAAAGCTTTCCTTAATGCCATACATGCCAGCCATTGGCCCCTTGGCAAAGGAGTGGCACAAACAAAACAGGTGATGATCCTGTATTTTTCAGTTGTCCTGTGGCTGGCATTGGTGGGACATTGGCCTTAAGTAAGTGTAACAATGTATTTAAAACTCTTAACAGAGATAATGACCACAGCAATGACTTCATATGCTTCTGTTTGCAATAGGATGGAGCCATCTTTGTTCAGGTATCATACAGGGATGCCATCTACTTCCTGGGCTGACGTGAACTTCACAAAGCACAGATCAGTTTCCCCTGAAACCTCTCACCTTGTGACTTTCACACATTTGAAATGTTGTCGCGTGTTTCTTTAGAAGACAAGAATCAAGAAATGCTTCTTCTTGCCTGCAGCAGATTTCATCTCATTCTATTTAAAGTCATTAGTCTATAAGCCAACATTGGCAGCTGGAGTTTGGTCAGTTTCTATTCCTCTTGTTCTTTGACCTGTTTGTTGTTTGGAAAGGAAATTGATGCCACAAAAGATGATCCGTTCCTTCGAGGTGCAGAAATAAAATTTTACAGGCATGTCTGCCAGTTCAATGGGTGATTTTGCATGGTTTAATGTGGTTGCCACCTTGTCAGCAGTTTGGGCACTTACCTGGCAGTGCTGGTTAAAAAAGTACCAACGTCTGCACATTTGACAGCTGGCAGCAGTGAGCAGTACTAGAACTCTCCAAATTACTACTAGTACTACTCAATGCAGCTCCTGATCATTCCCTATGAGGGCTGCCGCAGCGTTTTCTGGAGTGACAAAGTTGTAAATGCACCAAAACCTCACTGCCAGTGTGACTTACCAACTGCATACAGTAAGAGGCCGTAGAATTTCACTGCTTTTTGGTCTCATGGATCATGGACTTAATTCTTTTTTTTGCCCAAAACCAGCCAGATCTCATTATTCTGTGCTAAGCTAATAACAGGAGGTTGGGGAACTGGTGATGACTGCCAAAGGCTTTCCATTGAAAACTTTGATTTGTATCAAAAGATTTGTATCAAAAGATCCTGGACAGTTAATTTACCTAACATCTGCTTATATCAGAATCCCAGTGATGAGATCTCTTAAGTCTGCCTTTTAGACATATAATATAAAGTATTACACAAGATATTGGATCTGGATATTTGCAATGATGAACTGATGGAGCAATTTAGAGTATTAGGCAGCCACAAAGCGGGCACTATATGGCCAATGCCTATATCCAACCATAACACCCATGTGAGCTTTTTGAATATTCCATTCCAAAACAATGGCTGTTAGTATGTAGTGGAGTTTTTTTGCTTCCATACCATCCTCCTCTCTGCTTCACAACATATTTGAGGGTGGAATTTGTGTCCATTTGTGAGGTCAGGTGCTGATTTTCGATGGGAAGAATATGTCCAGTTCATCTCAAAGGTGTTCAGTAGGGCTGAGGTCAGAGCTCTGTGTAGGACACTCAGGTTCCCCAACATCCTACTAGTGACCCCATGTCTTTATAGAGCTGGCTTTGTACACAGGAGCACAGTCATGGTGGAACAGAAAGGGGTCTTCACCAAGCTACAACCAGATAGTTGGAAGAACACAATTGTCTATAATGTTCTTGTATTATGAAGTCGTAACCCATCACTGAAGATACCAGAATTTGGTTCGCCATATAGATTTCTGCGATGGTCAGGTATCCACAGACATTTGGCCATACAGTGTAAATTCTAGAAGAAGTATCCACATTTAGCAGCTGTTTTTTTTATACATTTTAGAAAAATGATTTTAATCCTCAAAAAGTAGGTCTATGTTCTGCTCTGTGCTCTAAGACTCACAGCTAAGGCAGATGATAACACATTTCACTCCCATTTATCCTCCATCTGCTGCAGAATGGTAGTTGATATTAAAGAATGCACAAAGATTTAGGTTTGACCTCAGCAAAGTGTTTCTGTCCTTTTCTGTAAGACAAAGAACAAACCTGCAGCGCTGAATTTATGCAGTTCAACTGCATCTGAGTTGTTTCATTTAAAACTTATTGTGGTAATGTACAGAACCAAAATTAGAAAAAAGTTGTCTCTGTCCAAATATTTACGGACCTATTTGTACAAGGGCATTTTTGTTGCTTTTGAATAAAGTGGGGAAGAGTTTCTACACACGTGTTGGGGAGTTTTCTTTAATTTTGTATGTCCTATAATAGAAAGTGAAGGGAAAACTCAACCCTTATCCCGATTAAGATCATTACAAAGCACAAGGGGGCGCTCTTTACGTCTGGAGGAAAAGAAGTTTAAGCTCCGGATAAGGAAGCTGTAAGGTGGAATCAGCTTCCTCAGGAAGTAGTTTCAGCAAGTTCTATAAATTGCTTTAAGAAAAAGCTGGATGATTTCTAGAAGCACAGAATATAACGGGGGATCAAAGCTTTAAAGTAAAAATAACTGAGACTAATGATTCAGGAAATAGCCGACTGCCTCATGGGATCAGGAAGGATTTTCTTTTCCACTGTTGGAGCAAATTGTACCCGGGGTTTTTTTTGCCTTCTTCTGGATCAACTATGTCTATAGGGTTTATTATCTGGAATGTTTATTTCCCTAGTGGGTGAACTTGATAGACTTATGTCTTTTCAACCTAACTGACTATGTAACTATTAACTTATCAATGATCTATGTAAAACGTTTGTATCTAGTGTAGTGACTTAATCCTAATCTCAAAGCCAGGAGGAAACAGTAAAAAAAGAAAAACAAGGATATATAGAAATGACAACTTACTCATAGACAAAAATAGCTTCTGAGCTATATTTTATTATAGCTTAAATATTAAATGTGAAAACTCCAAATAGCCAAAAAGTCATTTACATAGCTCGTCACTTGGTTACCTTAGTACATACACAAGCAGCGACTAACAATCCAAATGAATTAGGTTCTCTATCTGCGTCAGCCTTCTATTGGTTATGTAAAGCTTTACCATGAATGAGGATCCTTTAATGTGGTTACATTTTGTGTTGTTAGTTATTATAAGCTCTCACAGAAAAGCTGTCTCAGTCTTGGGAACGAAGAGGAAACCATTGAATTCCATTAACATCAATCTTCCCGGCTTTCAGTTGTCTAGGTCTTTGCAGTAATGCCTTCAGACTGTATTCCTGTACATGCATCAATGTCTTTTACCTTGAAGGGAAACAAAGGTTTGATTCTTATACCAACCAAAATTACAACAGTGCAAATTCATAATGAAAACTAACCAACTTCGTCTGTAACTGACAACTCAAGCAAATCGTAAATCATATGAAAGCATATTACTGTATGCAAAGCTGTACATTTATTCTTATGGGCCACAGAAATTGGTGTATAGTGATTTAACCAAACGTCCTTTTTAAGTGAAGTCTATTCACCAGATCTGTCGGAACCCAGCTGGAGAACTTGAGATGAAACGTGTAAGATGGAGCTTATGGGTACATGTGCAATCCTGGCCTAAAAATGCATTAGGTGTCTCACTTGCTCAGGAGGTATTTTTTTTTGGTAGTTTTTTGTGATTTTCCACAAGGCCACCTAGGTTTTGGCCTAGGGGGGCATGACTACTAGGAGGTGTCAATGCAACATCTCTATATATATAACTGGAATCTGCTGCTGTTGGCCAGCAAGAACCCAAGTAAATGGGAACACAATGTGAATGTTAATAAATTAAGGTCACATACAATGCAGAAATCTATCCAGGGTAACATCTGTATTGAATGTATAAGGCTTCTCTTTCTATTCTAATCTACTTTTTAATACCACCTCTCCCCCGTCTCTCTCTTACCCCTCTCTCGTCTCTTTCTGTTCTGTTCTCTCTCCCAACTCCCTCCCTCTCGCTCTCTCTCGCTCTTTCATTCTCTCTCTCCCCTCTTCATTCCTCTCCCTAGTCTCTTCCTCCCACTCTCTTTTCCCTTTCTACCTCTCTCTCTCTCCATGTCCCTCTTCTCCCACCGCCTCTCGCCCCTCTCCTCTCTTTTACCCTCATTCCTTCCACTCTCTCCTCTCTCGCCTCTCGCTCTCTTTTCCTCTACTTTCCATGTCTACTCTCTCCCTCCTCACTCTCCCCCTCTATCTCCTCCTCTTCCTCTCTCTACTTTTATCTCTTTGTTCATGTTCTCTCTCACCCTCTCCTCTCTCACCTTTCACTCTCTTTGGATTTTGTGAAGCTTTCATGGTGTTTTGTGTTTCAGCTTCAAAGGCCGTTATTGGGAAGGAGAGGGGTTTGCAGCATGTGCTAGCTGGCCTAGGGGAAAAAAAGAATAAATCCTGTCCTGATAATAATATTGTATAACTGTGAGGGGGCATTAGAGTGTCAGCTCCTCTGGTGCAGAGACTGGAATTTCTGGCTCAGTGCTCTCTGTACTACACTGCCGTATATGTCTGAGCTATATAAATGTCTAATATTATTGTGTGACTGAGGAAAGGGGGGTATTTGAATGTAAGCTCCAGGTAATGATGCTACCTGGCACCCATACCAAATCTTGGCCATTTAAGTAATCTTGCACATTACATTTTCAGATACTGTTGTCTTCATTACTGGAAATATAACACTCCAAAATATATTAAAATCTCTTCTGAAATGTCTCTGTAGAGCATAGTTTAATAATGTGTGTTTCCCTTAAAGCTGGTATCAGTATCACACATCGGGGAAAATGTGTGAAGATAAAGCTTGTCCAGCTCTGTCCTTATTTGCATATTTAGAGGAATACACCGGTGAATTGTAGCAGAAGAAATATGCCAGTGTGAAAGAATTATCTTCCTCAGGAACCTCTTATATTATACCTAGGATCCCAATATTGAGTCGCTTCATTCGAAGGATATGTGGGTGAAGACAAATACCCAAAGCCTAAAGCAGAACTCTAGTTTTTTGTTTATTCCATTGCATTTCTGCAGTATTCACTTTTAATTTGGAGGAGTTTCCTGCAGTACTTTTCTCTGCCACTAGAAGATGCCAGTCTTCCAGACTAAAAAAGGACCAGTATCATCCCACTTCCTGTGAGCTCAGGATGTCATGAACCTGCCCCCTAGGGGCTAGTATCATCAAACTCATGGACTTGGTGTTATGGGTTGCCTCCCCTTGGCAGGCAACACAGGATTACCTGAGCCGCAAAATCTTAGTGACCCCCGGTTTTCAGCGCACCCCGCAAAGAGTGATGGGCCATGACCCAGTGGCCACCGGACTTTTTTACTGCAAGGGGAACCCCGGGTCGCGGCCCCCAGGCTCTCCCCACTAGGGGGTGACATGGATCAGAAGACTTCCTCTTGGGAATGGTGATGAGGCTGGAAAACAGGGAGTCATGGTAGCTGGACTGGCCGAGGTGAGTGCAGGCTGCAGGCAAGGTGAGGTCAGGTAATAAGCCGAGGTCAGGGCAGGCAGTGCACAAAACAAAGTCAGGTAACCAGAGGTCAAACACAGAGAATCCAAACAAACAAGTAGCTGGCGGAGAGGCAGGAAGTACCCTGAGGATCCAGCAACCTGAGCCTCGAACTCAAGAGGTTTAAAAAGGCCCAAAGAAAAGAGCCAATGGCAGGGGATGACTGAACAATCAGTCGATTGGCTGCAGCATATACTCTAGAATCCCCTTAGGTGTGCACAACCTGAGTTTCTGTGCAGGGGATGCCGAGAATGGTGTAAAATTCACAGCTTCGGGGATGCAGGTGATGCTGCAACATGCTGAGCAGATGATCTGCGGGCGGGGTGGTAACACTTGGGCTCAAGTAGTGAGCGATGCTTGCACGTCATTATGTGTGTGCTACCTAATCGCCGAGGAAGGAGCACCTACCACTGTTGCTTGATGACCAGCCTAAAGATAACATGTATGGGGTTATGTATATTTATCTCATGAAAGAAACATAAAAGCTGTCAATGCTGAGCTTTCCTTCTGAAAATGATAGCTGCAATAAGTGGCTTATGGGTTGCAGAGGTCTTTATCAAGACTGGGCCCTTTACCATTGGTTTCCTCTTCATGGTTGTGCATTAACTAACTTCATGAGAGCCTAGCAAAGGAAGGCAGATCCTCTTTACCAGCTCCATTTCATTAGTAACTGATAAAATTACACTTATCATTAAGCTTGAGGACGCTCACACAAAGGTCTGGGGGGGTTCCTGATAAGAATGTAGAATTTTGATGTAAAGAGGTCCTCTAATATGAATCTGGGGGGATCCAGATATAAAGGGGTGGGTTTTGATATGAAGAAAGAAGTCCATATTTAAAGGGGAGCTTATAATTTGAAAGGAAAAGCTCTGATGTAAAGGTGGGCTCCAGAAAAGGAGGAGCTTGTCCCAAAAGGTAGGGCTCTTGTCAAAATTTAACTATCTCATTTCTCAGTTCTGAGGTTCTCCCAGTCTGGAGCTCAGAAAATAGATAAAGATAATAAAGAAGAATCTTCAGAACAAGGTCAGTGAAATTCCATATATCTCTCAGTGCTAGTGTCATTGCAAGCACCATCAAGGCTTTATTAGGCATGAAATTGTTCCTTGCTGTTTTAACACCTGATTCCCAAAGCCTTTTCACTGGGTGAGAAAACTCATATCTGGATGTTATTATGATTTTAGCAGAAGGAAGTTATCACACCATCAGCAGATCTTCTGCAACATTTATAACAGGTATGATTTTATCCATAGAAAAATACTTCTGTATAATTCTCATTCCCAGCAGATGTAGAGTATGTGCAATGACTAGTAGGAGCCGGGTGCACACTCATGGTCCATCATTGCATAGTTCAATCTTTTATTCACTCACAGTATGGAGGATTATAATATAGATAATATATTGGATACGATGATTCAGCCTTTAGAAAAAGGTTGCCTATGCTTTATGCTAACCAAGAAATATTGGCTCTCAAGTGAGTTTAGCATTTTATGGACTGGCTCTTCCGCCATGCCCATAAGTTCCCAAAAGATTGAGGAGATGGATTTTATAAACTAATCCAATTGCTTATTGATGTATTTGATGGGGATGTATCAGAATTAGCGTAATTAACATATAGCAGTGGCAAAACCATACAAAAAGTAACCAACTCTTACGAATCTTTTACCATTCCCATACTTCCTGCCATGGATGAGCTTTGATTTAGATCTGGAACTCATCAATATCTAGAAAATTGGTATTATTATGTGTACATAGATTTGTTACAGGTGCATGCATCAAAAAATTCAATTTCATCTAATGTATGTGTGACAGTGCACTGAGATTAATGTACATTGCTTGATTCTAGGAGGAACAATGGGAGCCCATTGGAAATACACAGGAACACTGCAAAATGTACGCACAGTGTGTGTTGAACAATATCAGTCAAGGTCCCTCCTTTTGTTGGTACACTAATGGAAAAAGAAGCAAAATTCCTTTTTTAAATGTAATGAAACAAAAATCCCTTTTAATGTAATCTCCAACATACCTGGCATGCCAACACACATACCTTACAGCACACCACAATGCACAGAACTCATCATCCTTGCTGCTTGACACATCTTTTTTTTTGCAATGGTAGCCATTAAAAATAAATGAAAAATGGGCCTTAAGGCCAATTAGTGTTACTTTTGAAGGAATTTATGTCCCATAGGATAACCTAACCTACTATTACTACAAATGTATTGCAGAAATGGAGGATTATGGGTAAAATTAGATAATTCAGGAGGATTTTACACCATCTTAAAGATACCACATCACCATTTATTTCCACCAAATATTCCCGTAAAATATGATTGTTTTTCACAGGTAAAGCCTCCCCTGTGTAAGCACCTAAAGTCTTAATGGTAAATAAAAAATTGGGAATGTTGGTACTACTAGGATTCTCCCTGGAACAGGCGGTCCCTCCAAACTATATAGAAGAATGAGGAGGAACCTGGTCAGGGAGGCTTCTGAGAGGCCTATGGCAACTTTGACGCAATTACAAGAATCAATGGCCAAGAGTGGTCAGGTGACAACAATATCCAGTGCTCAACAAATGTGGCTTGTAAGGAAGGGTTGCAAGAAAAAAGAGGCCACATTAAGTGATGATTGAGCTTTGCCAAAATACACCTTGAAGATGTTGAGGCCAAATAGAGGCCAGGTGAGACTAAAGTAAACCATCTGACGTCAACACCAAAGGGAACATCTGGTGGTAAGCCAATACTGAACACCATCCAAAGAACACCATACCTCTAATAAAGCATGGAAGGGGTAGAATCCCTTTGTGGTGTTGCTTTTTCTGCAGCAGGGACTGGGGCACTTTTCAGGATAGTAGCAAAATGGATTGGACAAAATGCCATAATATTCTTGAAGAAAACCCAATGCCAGAAAGTTGTCAATGATAAGAAGATTCACCTTCTAACATGGCAATGACATGAAGCACACCACACTGACCACATGGAGGGAAAGAGGAATGTCCTCACCTGGTCTAGTCAGAGCCTAAACTTAAACCCCAAAGCAGTGTAATGGCTTGAAGATTGCAGGTCCACCAATGGTCACCATTCAATTTGACTGAGCTTGAACAATTCTGTGAAGAAGAATGGATAGATATGGCAGAGTCTGGATGTGAAAAGTTGGTAAAGAAGTTTCCCAGAAGGCTCAAGGTTGGAATTAAAGCAAAAGGAGGTTCTTCGTGGGAGGGGACACAGGAGGAAGGAGGAGTAACAGGTTACCCTTTAACCATCTCAGTGATTCTTTTTTTAACTATTGCTAGTATATATATATATTTCTTTTTTTGTGTGTGTGTCTTGATTTCAGGGTGCAAAGCATTACTGTGAATATTGTGGTGCTTTTCTTCTATACCCATCATATAGGCTATTATATATTATAGGTTATATTAATACCAATGGATATATTTGTTCTTGGTGCAGTGATTCCATTAGCAGTAGCTGCAGATCTCACAGGGGCCCTGTTTAGAGACGCTGCCTGTTCCCTCTCCATAAACACAGATATTCCTGCAGATTCCTTTATTGGTGGCTCATTAATGTTCCGTCCTCGTAGCAGACGTTTTTCCCAGGCGTAGTGGATGGTGCTGGAGAGAGCTGAATAGAATTCCTGTGACAATGGCCAAACATTGATGTAATCATTACAAAGCCTCTATAGATAAACACTGCTCAGAATATTCTTCACTTCTATCCGTTTTATTTATTCTATCGGTTTATTTTGAGAAGCAAAAAGTGAACTTTAAAGGTATTCTGAATCCCCAAAAATCACCAGTCATGCACTATGTGAAAAATAAGATCAAATTCACAGCTCTGCATTCAGCTTAATGTCCCTGATTAGGAGGGACAGTTCCCCTTCAAATCTACTAAGTGCCCCCGATGTGGAACAGCTGTCAAACATTATTCCACTCAACTGACCCAGATTTAGAGGGACTGTCCCTCTTCATACCTCCCAACTGCCCCTAATTTGGAGGGACTGTAGGGACTGTACCTCTCCATACCTCCCAACTGCCCCTAATTTGGAGGGACTGTACCTCTCCATACCTCCCAACTGCCCCTAATTTGGAGGGACTGTCCCTCTTCATACCTCCCAACTGACCCAGATTTGGAGGGACTGTCCCTCTTCATACCTCCCAACTGCCCCTGATTTAGAGGGACTGTCACACTTTGTATCTTCCAAATGCCACCCAATATAATGTAAAACATGCAGTGATTGTTTGGATTTCATGATGCAAATGTAACAAAGCTACTTGTAGCCAGTGTTATAAATACAGAGAAAGACAATTTAGATATTTAAGAATGTATTTTCCATATAATCAGGTGTAATAGCCTATTTCCCTCGCTCTGGTTATCTTTTCAGAAGGAAACAATAGCGTGCACTGGGGGGCTTCCATTACTTTTGGGGGAAATAGAGAGATCAAAAAGTCTTATGATTTCTGGAGATGGACACAATTCCTTATTATTTGTTTAAATGCAACATACTTTGGTCAAACGAAAGTAGAAAATTAGCCCTGTTATACCCCTCCACCCCTCTTCATTCTGCAGCAGGACACTTCTTCCTTCTTGTAATCTTTGACCATCTTTATTGGCCAGGCCTGGATGATGTAACTCCCGTGTGGGGGCAAAGGAGTTCATTCAGTCCCAGCAAGGAAAGGGGAAGCCGGGATTGGTTGGTATCCCGTCAACCAAAGCTGAGCTTTGCAATTAGTTAATCCTGGCACTCAGATGTATGTTTTAAAATACAATGAGTGCATATATATATATATATATATATATATATATATATATATATATTGTATCTTTATATTAAAAAGAAGTATATTTATGTTTTAATAAAAGAAGAGTATATTTTAACAGATGAAGCATGGGGTGCATTATATAAGATAAAATTAATACCAATTTTTGTCACTTTGTGTTATTTAAAATCCTTTGGTTATATAGCTCAATAACTCAAGTTGAATTTGACATACAGTAACTCCTCCTCCAAACTCCTCCATTTTTACAGTTTCATCAGACGTTTTGATTACAGGCAGAGTACTTGAACAAGAGAAGAACCCCTAGAGCTCTGGGAATCCTTTTTCCACCACACAATGCTTACTTTGCAATACAAAAATTGCATCAATATAGTTAAAAATCATTATCAATAAATACCTAAATTAACATTACCTTTTAAACTTTTAAATTTGGGGGAACCCTTAAAATAACCAAGAAGGGTCTTGTGGAAACCCTTCTATAATTACTATATCCACAGATCACAGTATATTAGTGTGGTGACCAGTGGGATGAATTCCTCATACATTGCTGGCCATTGGGAAGAATGTCACCCTTACAGATAGCCAAAAAGAGCATTGGGGTCTCTTAGGCCTACCTGAGAAGTACAAAGTGCTCAAGGGACCCCCAGCAACCTCTGGCTGAGAAACCCCTCTCTTTATGTTCGTCTTTGAGCCGATGTCGTAGCCTCATATAACCTTTACCATGATCTCCTCCAGCTGGCTTCCCAGTTTGCGCCTCACCTGCTGTTCTTGTGCCGAGATCTAGAAATAATTTGCATCCTGAAATTGCCGGAAGGCCCGAAATAATCCAAACTGCATGTAGTAAGCTATGTCATGTATTTAAACAAATCTTTAATCCCTCGATTGTCATCAGCAGCCCCCTCCTCCCCCCACCTGATTATTAAACTCTGGTATTGTAACGCTGATATTGTACAGTCGGCGGGATGTAAATTGAACTCGTCTTCCTTCCCGGGAAGATTTTCTAGGTCTATAATGAAATCACATTGTGGATTGTGTGCCAGAGCATTATCTGCAAATGTAATGACATAATGGGAATATCATTGGGACATCGCAGGGTTAAACCAGCTCCAATCTGCCGACTTAAATATAAAAGAGATTACATTTATATACACCTAAATAATTCACTAAGGAATCGTCCGAGATTAATTCATGTCGAACAGAAGACGGAAAACTCAAATCCTCTTGTAAAACCAATGGCTTACTGGGACCATTAAAGGGGGACTTTTATGGTTTACAGCTTTATGTTAGTGTTTTATATTACATTGTTTTTATATTGATATTATATAAAACTGGTGCGTCTTATGGTCCAGTGCGTCTTATGGTCCGAAAAATACGGTATATATTGCTTTACAAAAGAACATTCATACAGAATGACCATGTGATCAATGAATTCTTTTGGATATTCAAGCTCTGATTGATTTTTAGAAGGAGTAATATAAAGACAGAAGAAGGAGTCCCAGCTTTTCAAATGTTTTTAAAATTCACTTTGAGCTATTGAGCTTTGTATACAGTAGTTGTTTGTTTCCCTTACAGGGCAGCTGAAATATTTATATTCATATTGTGACTAAAGTCCAAAGCACTGGTCATGTAATACCAGCCAAAGAGTCTCAGAAGAATCATATATAGTGGGAAGCCAACAGTCAGCTCTGCCGGAACTCCAACCCTTCCCTTTAGCAGGAATTATAGTTCTGACACCTGGTCATATGACTGGAACAAACAAATCTGCAGGGGGTTTCTATAAAAAAAATGCATTTTTACATACGGCTTGCACAAGTACCAAAATTTGCCCTCATATCAACCTACTTCCTGCACAGTTATAGGTAAACTAGGAAGGAGCCAATCAGGATCTGCTGCATGCACATGTGCCTGGGTTGGTGACCTATAAATGTCTTTATATGTTCATGTTTGTATCTGTATGATCTGCCTATACATACAAATTAAAGAGACCTTGTTATCTCCTAAAGCAGGGGTGGGCAAACTTTTTCAGTCAGGGGCCACAACCTGATATAAATTTTGACAGAGAGGCCGGGCAAATAGGAGAATGGGCGGGGTTATGCCATCATGATGCCACTGAACATGACATCACGATGGCTTACCCCGCCCACTCCCCATTGCAGATCTGAGCCTGCGATGGGAGAGTGGGCAGGTTGTGTGCAGGGACACAGCCCGCCCACCTCCACGAGCCGGGATACAAATCGGGGACATGTTCCCCTGCTCAGGCCGGTGTGCCCTCCCCCCAGCAGGGTCCTTCTCCTGACCCTGCTCAGGGAGGCACCGGACCACCAGAGCCACTGACCACCCAAAGGGCCGAAGAAACAACCCTATTGGGCCATATATATTGCCAGCGGGCCATAGTATTCCTATGCCTGTCCTAAACCATTAGCTGGTAAAAGCAAGTTTTTTAAATACTTGATTGCAGTATTTTCTTTCTTTACACAATATATTTTATGTGCTTGCAATTTGTTTTTGAATTTGCTAGGAAATTCTGCTCCTAGAATAGTAAATTCCTATCATAGCCCCCCCACTATTTGCATATCATAGCTTTATCCTCTTCTAGAGGTGTCTTACTACTGCCACGTCGACCCAGCTCCTCCATCCCTCCCTTTCAATTTCTACATATTCTTTTATGTAGCTGGGGGGGGAATGACATGGAATACTATAGAGCAGTGTTTCTCAATCAGGGTTTTGGGACTCCTCTAGGGTGTGCTAGGGTTCCTTGAGCTTCATGAGCAGTTTTTTCCTCTAAAGTGACCCGAATGATCCGTAAGAGTGGCTTCTATCCCCTTAACCTATAATAAAAAGGTTGAGAAACATTGCTATCGATTTTCAGCTCTGAGTCTGATGGGGTTTCTGAATTCCAATCCAACATGGGGGTCTCAGGGTTTTTGGATGTCATGGCGGTCGAGGTAAATCCTAGGAATATAATATGGTAAATGCTCATATACTCTTGGAAGATTGCTGTAGAAATGAATGGTCTGGTGATGTTTTTCTTTAGTTATCCATAAACTTGGCCTGTGTTTTCGTTACATTCCTACACAATGCATTCTAGTGGGGTTCATTCATACCCAACCGCACTCTACACAACTGTTAGTAAATGTTCTTGACGTGACACATGACACCAACTCAAAATCCCACCACGTGGGGCCAAGAGAACTCCCACCCTAATTATAATGCTTCAATACAACTCCGTATTTAAAGACAAATGGTGAGATTTAATATTTGCTGTGAGTTTATCCCACCTGGGAAAACACGAAGATACCGACATCACCAAGCTTGCTCCAGCACAATTTCTTATTCTTCCAGACTAGACAGCGGTCTTATCTCCTCTCCTTCGGGATGTCTGATAAGAGAGGAAGATTATTAAAATTGCCGGGTCCCTTCGGGGAGTGGAGATTTGTACAATGGATAGAGGCAGCTTTGAGGTTTTTGCTGTAATAGAACAATGATACGGTGTGGGTGGGGGAGAATTAGGCAGGGGGGGGGGGGGGGGCGTCTATTTGGGATTGCATAACATACATTTATCATATGATACACAACAGTTTTTTCCATGAGGATTGGAGCTTGACTGCTGAACATAATTTCATAACACTATACCAGATGCTAAAATCCCATTTCCTATGGCTATAAACACATCATAAGTACATGAAATGTTTATATGGAAACCTAAAATTTATCAAATGCTAGACTTGCAATGTGCCTCTGATCTTGATAGAACTGGACTTCTCCAAGAAAAGTCAATCTTTTAATACAGCTCACGTCACAGGCTTCCTCTAATGGGAATGTCTTATTAATGTCTTAGCTGGCCAAGCTCCTCCATTTTTACATAACCTTTTATAGAAGCTGGGGGATAAGTAGAAAGGAATATGTCATTGTTTCCTTGAGAGATAGCTGGGAGTTTTTTGGGGCTGAATACCTTCAAGAAAATAGCATCCAGCAATCTGAAGGCTTTGCAAGTAAATGCCATGCCCCCAATTCATTAAATTCCCATATACCCTTATGGAAAGATTTTTGTTGAAAGCAATGATCCGGTGACAGGTTCACTTTGGGGTATTAAGCAGTTCTAAGCTTGGCTCTGCAGGGACTGCAAGAAGCTGGAGGCAAGTCAGATTTACACAGCTTGCTCCAAAAATTAATAATAACATTACTAATGATGGAATAATTATAATAGAGGTTCATTCACTTCTCTTATATCTGTCTGGAGTTCAGAGACAATTCTATGACAGTTTTTTTTTTTTAAGGAAAGCAAAACTAGCCGGATGCATGGCTGCATTGTCATGGAGATCTGACGCCTGTTTGCCGCGTTCCGAAGGCTTCGTCACCGCGAGGTGGATTTAAAGCAGCTCTTGGCATTTGTTAATTCTGCTGATCAGAAGTCATCCGTCTGAAGCACGAGAAACATCTCAAGGAAGCGACGAGGCACACATAATTGATTCCGCACCGGTACAGAACAGAACTGTGGGTCTCCAAAGGCGTCACTGTCCTCTCCTGTTACACTCGTCGCTCCGAGGAGTGATTTTTAAAGGTCACAACAAAATAAAATACTCATCTGCCTTGCTATGCACTGTTAGCCAAAATGTTTTTCCAATTTATAGCTCGCCGGAGAAAACCCAAAATGCCGAAATGTAAAGAAAAGTAAAAACATAACAAATAAAAAACAACATAAATGAAACATAAAACATTTAAATCTTTTGCACTGAAAACACTAAAGATTTCAGGTTTGGATTTCCCTAGGCTTTCTGATGGGGTCTGTAATGGTTGCTGTGATTTACCAATGAAAACCAATCCCATTGCCTATTGAAGCACATTGACTAATATTTTTTGTACAGGGATTTGGTTGCATTGCAGTTCTTGGGATACCAGTCACGCCCTGAAAGACAGGGCCACTAGGGCGTGCTAAGGCTTGCACAGAAATGGTGCGAGTCCTGAGAAGGGCCAAGGTACAGAGTCTAAGCAGTAACCAGGTATTCTCCAGAGTCTCTATTGGTGAGGATGTTGCGCTGCCGGTTACTGCCAGGGGACACCAGGATGGGCAGGATGATGCACAGTGCCAAATCACTAGGCAAAACAATTGTCAAATAAGACCGGGGTCGAGGCAGGCAGCAAGCAAGAGAGGTCTGGTCACAAGCAAGGGGTCAAACCAGGGATCTAGGAAATAGACACCAGTGACACAAGGGCCACTGCAAACACAGAAGCCACTGGAAGCAACAGGGACAGCAACAAGTTAACACAGGAGCTGGACAGGGAAAGCACTGAATTACCAACAGGTGTATTGGAAATGCTCATCAGAGTTAGGGGGCTCAGATCTAGTGGAGACACGTTGCATGAACGCTGTGTGTCTGAGCTACCTCAAATAGCCTAGGGTGATTAAGAGGCAATTTCCCTATTGGCCGGCAAGAGGGGCGATACTAATTAAATCTGGAAGAGCAGGTGCGCCCGGACTCAGAACCATAGGCATGCGCAGGAGAGAGGTGTGTGCTCTTTAGAGAGGCAGAGGTAAGTGTAACAATACTTAATTCAGCATCTCAGGTTGGTCTAAAGCTCAATTGCTTCCAAAGACTTCCAACTCACATCCATTTTTTACCATACATCTGACAAAAATGCCAATGAAAATTCCCCAGTTTAAAATAGGCGCCCAAAAACGGTTAAGTGTACAGTAAGCAAATGCCCATCTGAATTTAGTCCAGATTTCTGAGCCCCCCCCTATATTCCTCCTATCTGGATGCACTTTTATTTACCCAAAGCTGCAATCATTAGGTCTCTGGATCCAAATTTTCTTTCTTCCTCAGTTTACGGGAGGTGCTGATCCTTCTTTGGTTGTCTTTGCCTTTGGTAACAATCCCTATTGGCTATCTAGAGGGTCATCTCAGGTTCCAGAAAATAATTCAGCATCTGCAAAAAGGAACTAGGGGACCAACTGGTGCAGGTAAAAGTGTAACACACCCACAAACAAAGATGGCAAGGGACCCGAATACTAGATTTAGGGAATATATAAGGTCAGTCTATGACTAATGCCATTTAATTCCATTGTGTTTCCCCTCAAGTGCTGAAATCATGAGAAGTTTAAAAGTTGAGCAATGCATAAATTTGAAATTTTCAGTAAAAGTTCACACCAGAGCAAAAAGAGCTTGAGAAGGAGCCTAACCTTTTCCAAAAAGTTATCACTTGGTGCCAAAACCCGGATCTTCCAGTATGATCCTGAAACAAAACCACAGTCACTGGAAACACCTTCTACACCGAGAATCAAAAAAGTCCAATTTCACAGCCATGTCCATCGTGTTTTGTGATATGAAGGGCGTCATTTTGGCAGAATCTGTGACCGACAAACAAATTACTACGCTGGAACATCCTCCATATTCACCAGATTTGGCACCTTGAGATTTTTTTCTTTTACCTAAATTCATATCAGTGATTAAGGGAACACGCTTTGTGTCAATAGATGCAGTAAAGAAAAAAACAGCTGAGGGAAACTGATCTGCTTCCACACCTTCCACAAGTGAAAAACAAGACAACGGTGCTTCATTGTGAATGAAGAGCATATTGAAAGGGGCAAGCATTAGAATTGTCATATAGATACAGTTAGTTAATATATCAGCCTTCTGATTGAATTTATTTTTTAAGTGGCCACTTATGAACACCCAATACAAGTATATAGACATCTATGGGCACCCAGCCTTAAACATATGGCATACTCTCTTATCCAATGTAAGAGCAGAAGAATGAAGCCAGAAGGCCCACCAGGTCTGTTGAATCTCATTTTCTGCTGTAACATGCAGATGTAGAATTAGAATCTGGAGGATACAGCTCCTTTCACATGAAGTGGGACAGCAGAGTCATGTTATGAAGTATGGGATATGAGATGGAAATGTGTGAAGCTCTAGAATCGGCATGGGCCAGAATCCCAAAGGGACCTTCCAGCCCCTTGCTAAATCCATCACATGAAATATTTATATTCTTCTGAAAGTAAAAAGGCATCCAAGTCAATGCTAGATAGGTGTAGCGAATGTAGCGGGCACTGTGTGCAATTATTTATAAACCAAGTATGTGAAATCTGTTCGGGGCAATCAATCATCTGGTGGGAGAGGAATTGGCACCTGTTTACGGGAGAATGATGAGATGTTCTGGGAAGATATATAAGGGGGCGGAACAGCCCACACAAGGCATATGACACCTAGCTATATCATACATTCTCTATACAAGTTTTGCTTTTTTTGGAATTTAAAGGTACACTTACTCCTAGCATTTTCTGCTTAAAAAAACATTTAAAGGATCAGTCCATTCAATGCTGATACTTCCGTGGCTCGTGGATGATGGAGAGTTCTACTCCCTTAAATATTTTCTATTTCTTTGGGAATCTATTGGTGAGATTGTGTTTGATCTCCTGGCCTTGTACACCTGCTGTGCCCATGATAAGGCTTTTCTAGCATCCCTGTCCTGAGTTCCTGCTTCTGTACACCAGCTGTGCCCAATATTAAGGTATCCTAGCATCCCTGTCCTGAGTGCCTGGGCTTGTACACCTGCTGTGCCCATTATAAGGATCTTCTAGCATCCCTGTCCTGAGTATAAGGATCTTCTAGCATCCCTGTTCTATGTTCCTAGGCTTGTACACCTGCTGTGCCCATTATAAGTGTCTTCTAGCATCCCTGTCCTGAGTTCCTGGGTCTGTACACCAGCAGTGCCCAATATTAAGGTCTCCTAGCATCCCTGTCCTGAGTTCCTGGGCTTGTACACCTGCTGTGCCCATTATAAGGGTCTTCTAGTATCCCTGCCCTTGGTTCCTGGGCTTGTACACCTACTGTGCCCGTTGTGAGGGGCTTCTATCATCCCTGCAATTAGTTCCTGGGTTTGCATACTGGCTGTGCCTGTTATAAGTAGTTCTCCTCATCCTTGCATTGAGTTCCAGGGTTTGCACCCCTACTATACCCATTATGTGGTGTTCCTACCATCTCTACTCTGAGTTCCTGAGTCTGTACACCTGCTGTACCCAGTATGGGGTTCTCCACCTCTGCACTGATTTCCTGAGTTTGCACACCTGTTGTGCCCATTATAAATGGTTCCTACCATCCCTCCACTGAGCTCTTTGATCTTCACCCCTACTGTACCTATTATAATGGGTTATTATCATTCCTACATTGACTTCCTGGGTCTATACCCCTGTTGTGCCCAGTAGGATCAGCTCCACCATCATAATAATGTAATGACCTCTGTATTTTATAGGTCCCCATCCTGCAACAAACAAGCAGGTGAATGTATTCTTGTTCCAGGTCAGTGACAGCTATGACAGGTCCTCTTAAAGCTCCTTGGCATGGTGGTTCATGGAAACTTCGTCCCTTGCATGGGGAAGCACACATTGCTGTTACTGTCAAGTGGAGAGGCACAAACAATAAATAATTTGGTGAGTTTTTTGCCTGTCTGCTGCAAGAGCTTCACACACCGACTCCCCATGGATGTCATCTTCTGCATCAGAGGACGAGTGAGAGAAGACAAGGCGGAGGCGGCAGGCAAGTCGCCCTTCAGACACCCTTGTGTCGTTCCAACCTACTTTCCATGTTACAGAAAACTTACTGCCAAGAGAAAAAGAGTGAGAAAGGGGAGGTCACAGATGTGTCTTGTTTATCACACTGAGAACACTGAGCCAGTCCCATTAGTCTCTGGGCTGAGGAGCTGACTCTCCAATGTCCTCCCACAGTCACACACTAAGATTAAACATTTATTTAGCTCTGACTCTCTCTACCGCAGTGCTGTACAGAGAACACTGAGCCAGTCCCATCAGTCTCTGTACAGAAGAGCTGACATTCTAATGCCCCCCCACAGTCACACACTATTATTATACATTTATATAGCTCTAACATATACCGCAGTGCTGTACAGAGAACACTGACCCAGTCCCATCAGTCTCTGGGCTGAGGAGCTGACTCTCCAATGTCCTCCCACAGTCACACACTATTATTATACATTTATATAGCTCTGACATATACTGCAGAGCTGTACAGAGAACACTGACCCAGTCCCATTAGTCTCTGAGCTGAGGAGCTAACACTCGAATGTCCCCCCACAGTCACACACTATTATTATACATTTATATAGCTCTGCCTCATACTGCAGTGCTGTACAGAGAACACTGAGCCAGTCCCATTAGTCTCTGTACAGAGGAGCTGACACTCTAATGTCCTCCCACAGTCACACACTATTATTATACATTTATATAGCTCTGACATATACCACAGTGCTGTACAGAGAACACTGAGCCATTCACACCATCAGTCTCTGCACCAGAAGATCTTACACTCCAGAGTTTGTTCTCCAGATTTTGAGCAAAGGGAGTTTTTTTTCTACTTCTAGGTCTTCTAGGTGATTTTTACAGGTCTAATATTTGTCAGGAACATACCCCCGGGTTTATTAATATCACCTTCACCCAATGTCATGAAATGTGTCACAGTCATGTTATTGGGTGATCAGCATTCTGCAATGATTGCATGGAACCAGAACAAGATTTCACAAACGTTTGCCATGCTGCCTTGTTCTTGGATAACTATCATCTGCTTAAACACATTCCATGGTGATCAGATGAATGTTACTCATGTGACTATTAATAGTAGCATATGATCCTGTCACTTAGAGCTAAAGAAGTCTAAAAATGTATTTATTCTTTTAGTAGTCTAATTAAAGTGGAACTATACTGGTTAGTAAGTGGTCAGCTGGTTTGCCAGTTATGGCACAGACTCCCCACCCTGCAGTGATGGCAGGTCCAGGGCCTGTCATTGTCGATTTAGAGGAGGCTGACATCTGCACCAACTCCATGGTGGACTTCCATGAACATAAAGATCATGTACAACCATTAGATGGCCGCTGATGACGTAACTCCTGTGCATGTGAATGAGTTAAATTGCCTCCGTCAGCTGACTCTTTATACAGCACCACTGCACACAGCGCTGAGATCTATACTACACAGTGCATTCCCCATACAGTGTAGAGATCAAACGAAAAGCCATTGGGAAGAATGGACACCTGAGCAAAATATCAGCTTTGCCTTCTTCCTTTCGCCATTTATTAGATACTAACCAAATGCATTCTCCATTGGTGCACAGCTTTAGCCTGGTTTACTGCAAAAAGTTAAATCTGGGGCCACTTGACATAAGCTGTGCCATAGGCTTCTGCCTAAAATTGGATTGTAGACAGGGCCGGATTTCCCACAAGGCCATCTAGGCTGGCCAACAAGATCTACAGTAACAGGAAGCACAAAGATTAAGTGAATATCCTGAGATCATAAACAGTGCGGAGATCTGCACAGATTGAAGGTCTCACTCATCTATCTCCATTCTATTCTTCCCTCACTACTCCTTCCTCTCTCCCCCATCTCTCTCCTCTCTCCCTCCCCTCTTCTTACTACTCTCTTCCCCCTGTCCCCTTCCCTATCCCCCAACCTGCAATCTCACCTACCCCTCCCTCTCTCCTTCTCTCTTCTCTTTATGTTCTGTCCTCTCTCCTCACTCCCCCTCTTCCCTTCTCTTCTCTTTCTTTCTTTCTCTCTCTCTCTCTCTCTTTCTTTCTCCCTTTCTCCTCCTGTCCCCTCTCGTCTCTATCTCTCTCTCTCTTCTCTCTTTATCCTCACCCTCTCTTCTATTTCCCTTCAATCTCTCTCCCTCCTCTCCTTCATCCCTCATTTTGTCCTCCCCTCTCTCTCTTTCCAATATCCTTCCCCCAGCTCTTCTCTTGCTCTCTCTCCCCTCTCTTTCTGCCCCATCCCTCCTCTCCGTGTCTCTCGTTTCCCTTCATCTCTCCACTTCTATGTCTCTTTTTTCTCTACCACTCTCTCTCTCTCTCGCTCTCTCTCTCTCTCTCTCTCTCTTTCATTTTTCCCATTCTCTTGCTTGCTCTCTCTGTTCTTTTTTTCCCTCCCTTTCTCTCTCCCCCATTTCCTTCCTTCCCTCTCCATTTGTCTCTCTCCCCCTCTTTACCTCCCTTTCTCCCCTCCTGTCTCACTCTCTCTCTCCCTTGCTCTTTCCTTTCACTCATAATGGCCTAGGGGAGCAAAAAGTATAACTCAGTCCTCATGTCCCTTAGATGCTCCTATACATTTATCTCATATTGGTTTTCATTGCACCATGAACAGTGTTGTTATTGTGTTACAGCAAGTATGTTACAGTGTTAAAAGGAGGACTCAGAAAATCTGTTGTATTGTTGCTAGCGACAGACAGCACCCTGTATATCATTTTTTTAATTTTGTCTGTAGTTACACTTTAAGAAACTCATAACTGGAATAAATGATGGCCCAAAGCTGTAATATGGGACATCTTTTGTAGTGTTGTTTAATAATAGCACAATATGATGGCAGAGCCAACTTATGTGACCTTCAAGGCAGTGAAATATATTGTAGCTCATATAACTGTCTCCTTCTGCTTTCTTCAGGCCATATTACAGTCATTAAACCCACGGTGACACGTGCCCTCTGTACTGGATACTATCGAATGATTCTCCTGCACCACCAATGCCATAAAAAGAACAGCTCTGGTCATAATTAAAAACTCACCTCCAGTAGGTGTCATGGTCGGGGCTCACCTATGTAATCCTCCATCCGTACCTGAAGCCAGAAAGACTTCATCCAAAGCCAACATGGACACCATAACCAATGAGCAATTGTTGGATGAGAAGGCTGGTCCGAAGACTGATTTTTTTGGTATAAAATGGTATATTATATCTAAAAAAAATACTAAAGCATAAATAGAATAGAGCAATATAGTAATACGATCTTCTGGAATCTGGTTTGCCAAAAAGAATGGGTCAAATGTGTGTAGCCCCTTTTCCATCATCCAAAATAGTCCATTGCCTGTTCCTCAGAACGTGACCCCTCTGTTGTAAGAGCCTGAAAGTGTGGAGCTTATTGGAACCTTAAAGCCCCTCTTATTGGGGAAGCTTCCAGATATCTGCAGACATGGCACCATTTATGTAATGTTCATATGTGGTCATAAATTCACTGCTTGAAGTAGCCTAGCTCTGTAGGTCACCCATGTACCAGAGGTCACTTAGTATGAAGACCCCGAAAACATCTTTATTAGGGTTCCATTTACCATAATGGTCTTCATGGGATAGTTGATGGGTTGCTATTACAAAAGAAGCACCAAACCTCAAAATGTACAAACTATGAGGTATTATGCATTTTTTTTCTTTTCATATTGCTGGCTGAAATTCAATGCACCATCCTAATTTGCACCCCCAAAATACCTAGCGTCCATTGCAGTATCTAACCTTCATCATGTGCTCAGGCCTAGGGATTGTCTGCTGGGCCCAAGCATTGCATCATGGAGTCACATTCCCTCCCATGTCCACTAAAATGCTAATTGCAAATTTAATATTCTTATATAGCAGGGAGCAGGTTGGACCTTAGCAGAGAGATTACTACTTCCCAACACAGAGCAACGATCCTTCTCGAGCATTCAGGCAGAAAAGAACGTCTTTACTAAGTGTTGGCTGCTCGCTACAGACGACAATTGACTGTTGGACTTCTTTTGCTTTTATACAACAGAAATGTATGCCATTACTATAACCACGACGGAGAACCTCAAAATTGGAACCTCCCATACATTTCCATTTGGCCTTTTCCTATATACAACTATGATCGCCTGCTGTTTCCTGGATGTCATTCACCCACCATCTTCTTTTCCCTTTAACTTGCTTTCTAGCACAACCTTGAATAGCTTCTCTCCATATGACTTTCCTATGATATGGCCAAACAATTGGCATTTTATTTTTTCCAACAGATGCAGTTTTGCCTAAATGCCTCCTTGCAGCCCCTTTTCTATTATGATGTGCCCAGCTGATTTTTAGGATCCTCATTAACCACATTCTAAAACTTGTGATTTTCTTTTTTTAGAGGCAGTATAAGGAAGATTGTTTCTGTGCTATACCTGAGAACCGTTTTTTTTTTTTGTACTTAGATTAATAATTGGGCCCTTTGTGTTCCCAGCTCTGTGTTTGGCCTTGGTGATTCCAGCTCTGACATCAGCATTGTTTTTCAGGCATTCATTGATCCATGGTTTAGAGTAATGGAAGTTAGTTCCAGGCTCTATTCTTCCATTTGCAAGCATTAGTATTACTTCTTTGTTCACTTTGATAGTTACAACCCTACTTTATGTTGTTTATTTAGATGGAAACTTTGTTGATATTGTATTAGCTAAGTTAAGGTCTTTCTACAAATAAAACCAAATTGGCTGTAGTGTAGTTGTGAACCTTTGAGCCTCAGTGCATAGTTTGGCCCTCCCTTGCACCACGGCTTATGATCTATCTACAGATTTATGACCAGCAGGACTATTTACTGACAAGGCTTCTACAGAATTTTTCACATTAGGAGCCCCACTTCACATAATCACCCCCTAGGGCTCCCTTTTACATTAGTCTATTATTTTAAATGGGAGCCCCCTTTTCACATATAGGGCCTGATTTATTAAAGCTCTTCATGGCTGGAAAGGATACATTTTCATCGGTGAAGCTGGGTGATCCAGCAAACCTGGTCTAAGATTAAAAACATTTACTAAAAAAAAGCAAATGACTTTAAGGAAACCCATTCCAGGTTTGCTGTATCACCCAGCTGATGGAAGTTTATCTTCTCCATCCTTGGTGAGCATTATTAAATCAGCCCCATAGACTCTGCATTTCACATGAGAGTCCTCGCTTTTATATCACAATTTCCACTTTTACATTAGAGTCTTTCACTTCACATTGGTATCTTAGGCTTTACACATCAGTGATATCTAAAACCACCATGGTCTCAGAATTTCCCCCTTTGCAGTGTTCACACCAAGAGACCCCGCTTACATCAGAGTCCCCTAAATCAGAATCCTACATTAATATTAGGAGGGCCCCAGACCCTCAGAAGTTCACCCGGGATAAAATTTACTAGCCACTCAATGATGTAAATGCAGCCCTCTGGAATAAGGGTCCTGGTCTTAATCAAGGCATCCGCAACCCCAATTCTTATGCCAACTGATATTATCTGTATAGCTTATTTTCTGTATTACTTTGGATCCAACCTTGGAATACTAACATTGTTACAAAAATGCTTGAAAAGCTTTATCTATATATGTATTAAATAGCACCGAAGGCAAACCACGCATCCTTCATGTTCTTTCTACTGCTATTGTATATTTGTGTTTGGTATTCATTTTCATAAAACCTTGCTGTTTGTTATAGATGGTGGTCTTGAGAGTGACATCTATTTCATGCAAATCCTTATTCAGGAGTCTGTGGTGCTCGCCTCAACCCAAATGCCATGAGAAACGCAGTGAATAATAAAACAAACATGAAATCTGAATTGTTTAGCATTACATGTGGTCCATTGTATGTGTGGCAGCATTAAGGTATAATGCAATTCCATATCCAGATCTTGTATATAAAAGGATATAAAAGATGAATTGCATAGTTTATGTGTTGTAATAAAATATAGAAAGCTGTTCACAGAGTTAGATGCAGAAAAAGCTTAATCATTCCCAATAATCAGCCTTAATTCTCTTAATATGTAAACATCAATAATTGTATCTTGTTCAGCCTCATCGGAATATTGTGAAGAAAGTGTTCTTGTTTAAGCTGTAATTAATGACATGCTAATAACCTGGAATTAGGAAGCTGTAAGAGAAGATTGTATTGTATGCAGTCTGGATGAATATGGTGGATGAGCTGGTAGGGTCATCCTGGGGGCCTTATGTCATAGTTAGCCAAAGGGCATAATAGGGCCAAAGTAACCCTCAAACACTCTGGTACTTGTATTCAAAGCTTTTTAATACTAGCCAATACTACAGCATTTAGTTTTTAGACAATTGTGAACTTCCAACTTTGTGGCAACAGTTTGGGAAGACCTTTTTGGTTCACCAAGACTTTACCTATGTGCATAAAGCTAATAAAAAGAGTAAAAGATGTGACTTGAGTAGCTGAGTTTGGAGAAAATGGAGTGGCCTACACAGAGCATCTGAATTCATTAGAGTGAATGGAGAATGTGAAACTTAAAGTATAATTTGTCACAATCTAAATTGGCATTTATCATCCTTTTTAACATGAGGGAACCCATGAAATAACTTTGGGGTCTTAAGGAACCCCAGATATTGAGGGTCTGATGTTCTCTGTGCTATGGACCTGGATTTTGTCCTCATTCTAAGGTCTTCGGACAGAAATTGCCTTGATTTGACCTCATTTCCCAATTAAATGTGTGCACAAAATAAAATTAAAGTTTCACTATGTTTTTATTGAAACTTATATACCATGTCATTCTTCATAAAAGTTAAGAAGTGTAATTTCAACTGGATAATAACGCAGCTGGATCTTTCCTTGAATGCCCCATGCACAAATATACTGGGGAAGAAAGGACAATTATGCCATATCATTTAATCCCCATCAAGTGGTTTAATGTACTTCTAGCAAGCCACTTATTACTGGAAGGCAGACTGTGAAAATGCAGACTAATTCACTCTGGAATCTCGCAAAAGCAAAAATTTGATGATATACGAGTGGCGAAAGAATAAATTATTTCTCTAAAAAGTTTTTGTGAAATTACATAGAACTGTAAAATTGTGACCACAGAAAAAGTGACAAACTGACTCTTATTTTTCTTTTTAATTTTGTTACTTTTTTCTGTGTATAGAGCTTTTTAGAACCTTTTACCTCCATATAACCCTTAAAATAATGTTTAAGTTTCCTATATCTCCCACTAAAAACGTAAATCATGGTCAGTAAGATGCAGATAAAACAATAAGAAATAAAGAATATGGCGTACTTCGACCTGACACCAGGGACGGTCATTTTTTAACGCTCCCAGATTCTACATGGGAAAATTATTTTTATTTTTTAGTAATAATCATAAAATGAATGTAAAGGTAAAAATAGAAAATTAGACCTCAAACTAGAGGTCAATGAAAAAGGACCAGTCCTACATTAGGGGTCCACCACCAAGGAGAAGGACTTCTTTTCTTTGATGGTCAGTGGAAGGTGTCTCCTTATTTTGGTAACCAATGATGAAGGCCCTTCTCAACATTGGTTTTCAAAATGGGGAGCGATTGTCTATTATCATTACTGAAGAAACCCCATGGAAACCTCTCAAGGAGCCCTTGTTGAGATTGTATGGTAGCACGGTGGCTCAGAGGTTAGCATTCTGGCCTTTGCAGTGCTAGAGCCCAGGTTAAAATCCTGGCCAGGACACTATCTGCATGGAGTTTCCATGTTCTCCCCGTGTTTGCGTGGGTTTCCTCCCACATTCTATAAACATGCAGTTAGGTAATTGGCTTCCCACCAAATTGACCTTAGACTGTATTATAGACATATGACTATGGTAGGGACATTAGATTGTGAGCCCCTTTGAGGGACAGCTAGTGACATGACTATGGAATTTGTGAATTGTTGTGTAATATGTTGACGCTAAATAAATATTGTGTAATAATATTAGGATTAGAGTATATATACACATTGATCTCAAACATTTTCAAATTCACGTACTGTTGACCAACTTGCTATCTCTGCTGGACCCCAGTGTGAAGCATTTACTAGGGATGAGCGAGGATGCCTCTCACATTCTCGCGAAAATTTCCCCGAACTCCCGATGGGTCCGCGAAATTTCACCGAACCGATTTCACGAATTCCATTGAAGTGCAGGTTCCCACTCTCCCTGGGTTGATAAGTACAGCCCGGGGAGTGTGGGAACCTGCGGTCACAGCTGATTGGAGGCAAGGGAGTGCTTCCAATCAGCTGTGACTCCAGATGAACTCTCAATGGCATTTCTCCATTGAGAGTTCATCTGAGTTCAGTTCCCACGGTCAAAGGGGTGATTATTGCATCCTGGAGAGCGTGGGAACTTGCGGTCACAGCTGATTTGAGGCACGCGGGTGCCTTCAATCAGCTGTGACTGCAGGCGAACTCTCAATGGAGTTTCTCTATTGTGAGTTCATCTGAGTTCAGTTCCCATGGTCACCGTGTTGATAAGTACAGCCCATTGACCCTGGGAACTTGCAGTTACAGCTGATTGGAGGCACGCGAGTGCTTCCAATCAGCTATGACTCCAGAAGAACTCACAATGGAGTTGCTCCTTTGAGAGTTCATCTGAGTTCAGTTACCAGGGTGACCAGGCTGTACTTATCGATGATAAGTACAGTCCAGTGACCATGCGAAGTTGCGGTCACAGCTGATTGGAGGCAGTGAATGCTCATCCCTAGCATTTACTAATTTTTCAGGAAAATAAGACTTTCTGCAGATAATTTTGAACTTTTGATTTTAGGCCCCGTGTTGTTGATCATAGCTTTGTGCTCAAAATACTGCACTCCCTAACCTTGTTCACACCAGTAATCCATTTAAAGATTTCAGTCATGTCTCTACTTTTCCTTTCTTTCCTCCAGGCTGCACATAATAAGTTCCTGCAGTCTCTCAATCTACTCATTTATTGTCATCTTTGTGTAGAGGGTAAATTTAATACACAATAATAGAATTAATCAAGGGCCAATAGGGGCAGAGAAAAGGTCTAAAATAGGTGAAAGACAAAGGAGCTTCTTTACCCTTAGGGGTCATTTAAGGAGTCACTGCCACCAGACCACGCATTTCAACAACAAATTTCCCAATACTTTTTTTTGTGCAACATATTTCTTTTAAATTCCTATTCCACTAACAAAATATACCAAAAGCCACCCTAATTCTACCTTCTCCCTTTTCATTTAGTGCTTTGCTAAAATGGTGAAACTGCACTGAAATCTTCATTTTTTGGAATTTTCTTAATCTTATCCCCAACGGCAGTTATGTAATCCATAACACAGCCACTGTGCTAAGAATAGAAAATTAGAGGGGCTAAAAACTATAAAGAATAGTAGAAATGGCTGTCATAGCCTCTGGAATAACCCATATTACCCAGAGAAATTGGCATTTACATCAGTTGATGACATGGTATGATTCTCGAAATGCTTTTTGGATCTTCAGCTGAGTCATTGGTAAATTTGTAATCATGGCACACATCAGGACTGCACATTACCTGCTCCATCACTGTAAAGTAAAAAAGAAAATGTTGTAGTTGGTTGTTCTTACCAAATAATATATCTTCCTACTGCAAAGAGGGTTTTTCACTTTGCCATTCCTCCCCCACTTAATATTTCCTCCATTGATAGAAGCTTGTAATAGAAAGTTGTTCAAGTAAAAACTTATTAGAAAGTACGGAGAACAGTAAATTTCAGAGAGTAGTCCAGATGATGATAAGAGCGTATACAAGGAGTTTGGTGGTCTCTGGGGACAGGTAGGGGTGGATTTTGGAGATGTTACTTTGTTACACTAACCCCAACACTAACTATCCTATGTGACCTTAACCTTGCTTGTATTTTAACCCTCAACACAAGCAGGTTAGGGTCACATGGGAGGATTAGTGTTGGGGTTAGTGTACCAAAGTAACATCTTCAAAATGCACCCCTACCTGTCCCCAGGGACCACCAAACTCCTTGTATACGCACTTATTATCATCTGGACTACTGTAACCTCCTCCTCTCTGGTATTCCACCAACCCGACTCTCTCCTCTACAATCTATTATGAATTCTGCAGCCAGACTTATCCATCCTTCCCACCTACCTACCCAATACACAGCCTTCCCACCTACCTACCCAAAACATAGACTTCCCTTTACTTCTCCTCTGCCGCATCTCTGTAGTTCTCTTCATTGGCTTCCATTTCACCTTAGAATCACATTCATCTCCTGTGCTTTGCTTTCTCATCCCCTCCACAGCTCTTGCCCCACTTATCTTTCTGACCTAATAGAAAAATACCACCCCAGCCGCTCTCTCTGCTCATCCAATGACCTATTAATGACTTCCTCACTCATAACCTCATCACACGCACGGCTCCAAGACTTTTCTAAAGCTGCCCCCACTCTCTGGAATGGTCTTCCTCATCCTATTGTCTGTAGTATATCTGTAGGTAACAATTATACACCAATCTCAACCAATCAGATTGTTACATGGCCATCGTTAGCTGATTTTGGCCAAACAACTTTGTGATACTTTACTGGTAAAAAACATAGACTAATTAGTATAATATAATAAACTCAGCTGCTTTCCTTCTGATGACCTGTTAGACCTCAATAACCACATTTTCTTCTTTATCAGGTCACCTCCACCTGAACAAGTGTTGGAAAAAACACAAAAGAAACAAGATGTTTGCAGGGACCCACTTACATCCACAATAAATGTGTTCAGTATTCCATGTTTTTGTATTTAGTTTGCTAAAAAAACATTAACTCTTAGGTAGCTCTCCAGTGGTAACACCAGAAAGCCTTACCAGTCCTGTTACAGCTGCATGGGACGCTGTTGGGGCTAATGGGGAGAATTGATTTAATTAATTAAATTGCAATCAGGCCGGTCCCTAATTGATTAATGGACCTGCCTGATAACACTTTTCTAAATACACTCACCTGCCCTCGATCCGTTGCAAGTGCTGCCATCTTTCTTCTCCTCTTCCTGGTTTTGACCTTGGTTCATCTTCATCAGCCAGGATGACCCAACTCCTGCACGGGCGCGCAGGAGCTCATACAGTCCCAGGAGTCACCAGGTATCCGCATGCGCAGAGCAATCAGGCAGGTAAATATGTTTTATTGCAAAAGGGACATTGCCAGTCCGTTTCCTCTATAAAGACCTGGCTGATCACACATTTTGTAATTCCCCTTTAATGTTACAGGAAGGGTTTACTGGCAGAGTCAGTTTTTGGGTTACAGATTTGGTACATTTGGGGTTAAAGACAGAAATAAGGTCAAGAGTACAGATTGTTAGGATTTCAAGGTGATTTACTGTTAAATCAGGACTGCTATCAGAAATTTTCGGGCCCCTTATTAGGTATGATTTCTGGGCCCCCCTCTCTCATGTCTAAAAGTTCTAGAAATGCAAAAGTCAAGCTTATTTGATTGAGGCCCAGTATACAAACATTTTCCTCCAGATGGTGGCCCTGGTTAAAGGGACAATTCATGTTTCTGAAGATTTAGTGTTAGGGTTGCTGGAAAGGTAAGTATTGGGTTTTGAGTGAAAAGAAATGTAAAAGGTACAGGAAGAATTATTGTTGGGATTAGTCATAGTGTTCTGGATAGAGGTTATTAGTGATAAGGTTGCAGGGAGAGCTATTTTTGATTTCTATGAAGGTTTTGAGTTTTATGAAGATTTCTAGCTATAGTGAGTGTTATAGTTACAGGGATTTTTAGTGTTAAGGGCATATGGAAAGGCTGGTGTTACCATTCTGTCTGCAGATCATCTGCTCAACTACCTGCAACATTACCTACATCCCTACATCCTACAGTCATGAGGTTTCCACCGTTCTCGGCATCCCCAGCACAGAGATAGGGGCTGTGCACAGCTGAAGGGGATTCTGGAGCGGTTCCTGCAGCCAATGAGCAGATTATTCAATCATGTCCTGCCATTGGCTGCTAGGTCTTTTTAAACCCCTCGAGTTCTAAGCTC
>NC_092863.1:104496338-104507334 GCF_032062135.1 Pyxicephalus adspersus | reverse complement strand
GGGGTCTGTGTGTTGAAATTTGTTGTCATTTACCCAAAAGAGCATTTAGAAACTCTAAAACTAATGTTATCCAACGCATCGGAATGGTGACGAGTTGAGGCCGTGCAGCACACTTGAGTTCCCCCTCAATTACCTGTACTTTACGGTTCTGTGCTGCAAACAATACAAGTTATTAATGAGGAGCAAACCTGTTGGTGCAAATCAGAAGTTGTGGAGGAGTCCACATATATGTTTATTTTACCATTTTCCCCCCATTGTAGAGTGTTCAGTAGAGTACCAAATTATGGGATTTGAACACCATAGTGGTTTTTAGTAGAAAATTAACACATCTTGTTATTTAGTTAATCTAAATAGAATGCATTATGATTCCTCATTAATATTATTATGGGAAGGATTACTTTGACACTTTTAAAACATTATTTTAACTCAAGGGGCATCCCAATGGGTAATATATTTGGTAGTATAATATTATACCTCTGAGAGTCATGGAGGGCTTTCTGTACACTTTGCCTGTAAGGTTTGCAAAGAAAACATTTACTTAGATTGCACCAAGTTTAGTTCATTTTTGTGTATTCTTTGTAACTTTTCATGTTGTTTTGCTTTATATATTAATTATATTATGTGAAAAATTAACCCCAATAGAAACCTGGCAATTATCTTCAAACTTCAATCTAGTCTAAGGTAACTATGACTATGTGTAGTCTTGTCCATGACAAAAAAACCGTCCACCCCAAAAACCTACTTATTCAAAATTTACTTAAAAGCAATGAAAATGAAGCCTTGCTAAACCAGTCTTACCTTAATTTGTGCACATGACCACTGCAACACAGCATCCAACAATCAGGGCTCGTGATTCACTGCTGAACACTTCTTTATGACATCAAGGATTCCACTGGAGCCTTTAAGTCCTTGTGAGGACTAGTGTTGGTGTTCGAATTCGGGTTGTCCTTAAATTCGACCCGAATATGGCTGTTCGAATTCGGATAAAACACAGAATTCAACAGTAAAAATTCAGGAAAAGAAGATGTAAAAAATATTTTAAATTAACTTATTTAATGTTTGTGTTTTTTTAACTAACTTTTTTTTTACAGGTTTTCCCACAATGACTTTGTAATTCCCGCAGCTGTGCAGCCATGGGAATCATCCTGTGATTGCGGGATCTCTGCAATCTGATTGCTCGTGCAGCCTAAAAAAAAGCCGAATTCTCGCACCAATGACTTCAATGGTGTTGGAATTGGGCATTTGATAACCCGTAGAATTTCTCACTATTCGATCGAATACCTGTCGAATCGAATAGTGAGCTATTCGACCAACACTAGTGAGGACCCCTTTAATGACAAGATGCCAGGGTAGCAGTGATGTGGCCACATTAGAGTAGAAACAAGAAACAAGAATATGCCGTGGGTGTCTGAGCATAAAGGGTATGAAGGGAAATAGACTTTTTTTCCTATTTGGAAACAGTATAGACTGCTAAGTATAGACAAACCAAATAGGTAGCAATGGTGAGAGAAGGACAAAACTCCAAAATTTCCCCATCCATGCTACATAACAGGTAATGGAGCAAATGCCATTTTTCTGTTTGCTGTATTTACCGTATTCCTGTTTTTTTCTGAGAATTTTTTCCTGCCTGGTTTACAGCCTCCATAGCATTTCATTAGAACAATCATGCTGTTCTATCATTGCATGAACTCTAATAGTCTCAGGTCAATTACAGCCAAAGCTTAATTCCACCAGGCTGGACACCGAAATTAAAATTCAGCCGCGCTGGCTGACAAATTATTTCTGCATGAATAATCTTCTGCAACTTGTTTTCATGTCTTAGGACTCCATGTGCAATTAAAAGGTACAGGGCCACATTTTGAAATGTACATATAGATATTTATTATATTTTACAAAATGGCCGTTGAGGTTCACTGGAGAGTCAGAATACTGTAGGTGGCTTTTTTCCTGTTTGTTGCAAATGTGCAAATCTGAAAAGACTTCTCTGATGAGCTGTAGCTGATGGGCTTAAGGCTGAATGGTTTCCACCTCTTAGCTGGGGTCATCCAGATGGACCAGTTTCCATCTCCTGCTGTTTGACCATTCAACCCTTAACTGCATCCATTAGATACAAAAAAAAAAATCAGACTACTAATGCAAAACTAAAGAAAAACAACTGAACTGGTAAGGTCCTTTATGGACATGGAAGAACGGAACCAAATCCATTACCAATTCAGTTCCAGGTTGGTGAGATATTAAGGTCCTCAACATTCTAGCTGAATCCTGCTGCAATACTCATGCAGACAACCTCTGAAGACCTCTCTGTTGGTCTTTAACCTTTCATTCAGCCAACGTTTTATCTGAACATTCAATTGGCCTCCATTTTACCTAGTTATGTTTTTTGTTCTTTTTCTGCCCTGAGCAACTTTTCTGGCACACATGAGTTGGTGCCAAGGGCCCCCAAGGACTAACTCATGGACCAAAGCTTCTCGTCAAGGATGGCTGCAGTGTAGCAGTGGATTGGGAAAATATAGCAGGAGATGAACCCGGTCAAAGCCAAAGTGAAAGAAGGAGAAAAAATCTAGGGGTTCAAACACACAAGGGGGATCAAACTAGCATCTTGACAAAGGAGTTGTAGTCAGATCATCAGGAGAGGCAAAGGGCCTGATTTAATAAAGCTCTCCAAGGCTGAAGAGGATACACTTTCATCAGTGAACCCGAATGATCCAGCAAACCTGGAGTGGGATTTCCAAAGTCTTTTGCCATAATTAGCAAATATTTTCAATCCTGGAACAGATCCATTCCAGGTTTTTTGGATCACTCAAGTTCACCGATGAAAGTGAATCTTCTCTGGTCTTGGAGAGCTTTAATAATTTAGGTCCATAGACCCAGAAGCAAAACAGAAAAAGACTGGTAAATGTTGCAACCAAACAGATAAACAATCCAAGGGCAACCAAATTGTGGTATGAGCTACCTTTGAATGCAAACTCAAAGTTAAAATTTCTTCTCTGCTCCAACAGATTTGCCACACCATTAATACTTCTAGAAAGCTTGTATCTGACTCAATTTTGGTTTCATCTTCTGTCAGACTTAGAAAAACCAATCCCCTCAGAACTGAAAAGGACATAACCATGCAATGGCAGCCATGGTCAATAACTGTACTATGGAAGAACGAGGTGACACAACGTTGGGACTAAGCCAGGTAAGGTAGCTGCAAGACCCTGGTCAGCACCAGTCCTCACCAGACACCAGTCCCCCAATCTAACACCGCAGTCTTCACTTTTAGTAAACCCCCGCTCAGCCTCGGGAGACTGGTTGCATCTCCCAGCACTTGCTTGCTCCCAGGAGAGAGGTGTCCGGGGAAGGACTGGAAGAGGTCCAGGAGTCCACATAAAGCAGTACCAAGATTCCAACAAAGCCAAGTCCAGAATACAGAGCAAACACAGAATATTTGTCCACCAAACGAAGTACACAGGGGCAAAACACAAGAAGAGTCGGGGTCACAAGCAAAAGGCCAGTCTAGGCTGCATACAAACTATAGGTCAGGAACAGTAAATCAGATGGAAACACACTTCAGCACAGATTAGCCCAGATACACACTACAACAGGCACTAGTGACTGGGAGCAGAGAGGCTATAAAGTCCCAGCAGCCAATAGCAGTGCAGGATTAAGTCAGCAGCGGATCAGCCTCTAGAATCCCCTTCAGCTGTGCACATCCTAACAATGGATGCTGGGGATGCCATAAATCCATCAGGCTTCACTGCTAAAGGGAAGCAGGGGCTGCTGCTATCTTAGTTCTCCTGACTGCTGCAAAGGATATCGCTGGACAGAATAAACAGTGTTTTATACTGCGATGGTGAACAGCAGAGTTGCCGGACAGATGAGCATCTTCTAACAGCAGCTATATGGGCAATGCCAAGTTGGCAGACAGGTGTTAGTTGTATGTTATGCCAGACTGTAACTCCACTTTCCTGAACCAATTAACACATGCACTTACTGACCTCCATACCTAAGGATGTAGATGGCGTACTGGTGGAAAGCCTTGGACTTCTTATGAAGTTTTTAATGTCTGTGTCCCCGCTGCAGAGAATAAATGGTGGAAAATCCTCCAAGGTCACCTGTTTTGGATGCAACAGGATGCAAAGTTTGTTCACTTTGGAGAGATTTTCTCTTGCATCTTTAGAACAGCAAGGAAAGTGAAATGTACCTAGAGAAGTGCGGACAGAAAAATGTAACCTAATAGGGAATTCTGACCCTTCCCTCAGCAAAAAACAAATCTAGTTGGACATTCACCTTTTTACACTTTTCTTGGGAGGTGAATACGTGCCAAAATATCTGGATTTTCACCTTCATCTATACCCACCAATTACATTCCCAATAACTTTAAGAAGCCAGGTTAACCATTTGCCGTTTATTATGACTTTCTCTCTATTGACTTATCCAGATGGCTCCTTCTTTCCTAGGCAATAAGAAAAGGATATACCCCTTCTTTTAGTCATCCAGATTTATATGTCATCTGATCTCATCTTAGCGTCGATTTCCAGCACATTTGTTTCCCAAGCTGCACAGGTGCTCTTTGGTTGAGATTACCAATGCTGGCTGCAATCTATAATTATAAAAATCTTATGGGTATTAATTATGATGAAAAAGAAGGATTTTTTTTGTTTTTTTCAACTACCAATAAAAATATATATATATACCCCCATGCACTTCCCAATATTTATGTTTGAGATACACACTTGCTTACCAGTTGTTAAAGACATAATAGAACTAAAGAGAAACCATTATCGTCTCTCTCGTATCGGCTTAGCCCAGTATTTATTTGACCTGGCAAAAGAAAATAGAGAACAAATGAAAAGTCTATTGGTTGCTTGGGGCAATGTAGAAAGTTCCTTATACTGATCCTTAGGACAGGAGCCCATTACCAATCACACACGAACATACTGGGAATAAAAAACCATCAAGAAAATCAAAGTCTCAGTTAACATCTAAACTGGGACAAGGAGGCCGCTGATGTCTGATACACGGGGGTCTCTGATATGTCTTGGATGCCCTCCAGAGCCCTGTGAAGCACGTAGGGATGTTTAGCGCACCATCTCTGCGGCCTTTTCTGACATTTCTCGGTTCATTGCTCATTAGCAGTCCCCGGAAAGGTTATCGCTCCCCAGAGCTACTTGTGACAGCTCGAGACCTTCTTTAATTGTCTGCCCAAAACAATGTAGCTGAAAGGCAAAATGCATATCCTTATTGATTCCCAACTTATTTATATCTCCCCGACGTGTGGACACTGGGGAATAGATGAGAAATGGGTTATTTCTGAGTGTTATCATGACTCATAGAAATCTATCTTTTCCAAGTATAATGCCGAACATTTATGTAAGGTCGTAAGATCTATAGCAAATTGAAGAAGCATTAACACCTTTTTCGGGTCTCATAAGCTAAGAAGTAGAGAGAAGTAGGACAACGGTTTAAAGGCATATTCTAGTCAAAAGTGGAAATTTTCCACTCAAATTCACTTTTGAGTTACAACTTATTTTTAATTTTCTCTTGTCATTTATGTGCCCTGCTTTGCTATTCCATATTGTTGTTGGTTGGCTTATCTGCCTATTTGGCCCACCTATGTCTCGGACAATAAAGCGAGTTGAGGCTTTGTCTATTCCCTGAGATCACTGCAGCCCAACCTAAAATCACTAGACCTGATTCGTTAAATCACTCCAAGACTGGGGAATATAGACTATCATGGGTAACCCTGGGAAATCCAGCAAACCAGCTCCATGTGACAGGAAAAATGCCCAAAATCATAACATGGAAAGAGAGGTTGGGTCCACTAACTTATCACAAACCCTTGTGTTGGCAGGGGATCCTTTAAAAGGTAGATGAATGAAATGTCTGACTTTAGAGTCCAAGAAACAGCCCGGTCTTCTCCAGAGCCTCTAGAGGTGAGGGTGTTGCACTGCAGACTGCAACCAGGTTGCAGTCATTGGGCACACCACGGTGGACAGACTAGTGCAAAGTAAGAAATCAGTGAGTGAGTAGTCAATAATAGCTGGGATCATGGCAGGTAGCAAACAGGCAAGGTCAGAAAGGCCTACAAAGGCAAGGTCAACAAAGGCCTAGGGGTCTAGTAACAGAAAGCAACAAGGAGACACAGGTGACACGGGGGTCACCGAAGACACAGAGGAACCCCAAGGACACAGGATAAGACTGGGGTCTATGGAACGACAGGGCAGGAACTGCACAAGGGAGCAGAATAGGGGAACCTGTAGACTGGACAACAAGGGTTTAGAACTGGAGCTGGACATGGAAACAGTCAATTAGGCAGCAGCTGAACAGGAAGCAGTTTAGGTGAGCTAGGGGGCTCAGGAGTCTGGAGACACATTGCTTGAACATGGAGAGCTGGGTCTGAGATACATAAATAATCAGGGACTATCAGGGGCTCAAAGTAAGGGGTTTCTTGTATTTTGTAAATCTCCTAATTTACTGCCAGTACTGTACTAGTACAATAAATAAATATGTAATTTACTTTGTAGAGGTTGGGAGTGTTTAGTGCTGGATAGAACTGCATTTCATAGCCGATGCCTTAAACCACAGAATGCTGTATGGTAAATGATAGGTTATGGTAAAGAACATGAAACATGTTAAAAAACACAGAGAAAGTTATTTAGGAAATTAGGCAGGAAAATTTTGATTGGGCATTGTGAATGAGTTTCTATACAGGAAACGTTGCTGAAATTAAAATCATAAGAACTAAAAAAAGATACAAGTAACCAGTTCTGCACTTTACATACTACAGTTTACTGCGCAGTGTCTGGAATTTTTCATTTTTAATGGTCATTATAATTTTTCCTTGATCTCTGCATGGTGTACTATTAAATGCAATGCAAGAAAGCAATTTTGTAGAGTCATGAACCTTTCTAAACACTCACGATTACAGTCACATGATCATCAGATCTTTAGGATTCATCTGTAATATATATATATATATATATATATATATATAATTATATATATATATATATATATATATATATATATATATATTGGTTGTTTTTATGTTTAAATTAAATTATTTTGTATATGTTTATCCTTAACAAAACATTTTTGTGTAATTATAATTAGTATATATATATATATATATATATATATATATGTACCCAAATATTTTCCTGTTTGTGTAGGGTTCCAGTGCTGTCCTGGGCCAAATGGCAGATTTAAATCCAAACTAAAGCAAAAACTTTTGGATTTAAAATAATTTAGCCAATGACCTTATCATGGAGAAACAACAGCTGTCATAAAGGAAGATCCATTCTGGATGACTGATTGTTCCACCAAGCTTGGTCAGCCAGGTAGGTATCTACAAAAAGAAGGGGTGGCATTTTAGTGGAATCTTTCTTGAATGGAAGTAGATTCAGGCAATGTCCTTTTAGTTCCATATGCTAGGTTTTCCACTGAGAGACTCAGAAGTAGGGTGAAGGGTTATAGCCACCAATAAGTATAAAACAGAGTACCTGGCTAGCTAATGTTCCTGCTACAACGGATGCAGCATAATGGTCTGAGCAGTCATCCTATATAATAGGTGGGTCAGAGAGGGGTCAAGCAATGTTCATTGAGAATGATGTAAGTCTGCTCAATTCTCCAAGTCATTAGAACCAATAGAGATAATTGGTAAGGAGGAATAATGCACAATTATAGAGAAAGAGCCTCTCAATAAAGAAAAGACAATTATAGGATCAGATAGTTGGAATACCATGCTGCATTCAAAGAAATACATTTATCAGTTGTTTTTTATTGAACACTTGGCTCTTGTTCTTCTTTGCGATGGCTATTTTACCAATGCTTGTCCAAACTCCAATTTCTTCTTTATGGTGACTTTTTTACATTTTTTGTTTTTTCTTCTTTTTAGCAACATGTGTGATCCCTGGTTGGCAATGACAGACCCTCAACCTGGCGACTTGACCCCGACCCTCCAACCTTAAGGGTCATGAGTGAACTGAAAAAAAAATACCACACACTTACAATACAAAGCAATTATTTAGATCTTAGATCACTTTTATAAAAATGGAAGCCCTCAGAACCATGCATTCAACTCTTTTGGGACTGTTGACACCACCTCTCGGTTTCACAGCTCAAACTAGAAGGACACAAACACCCATTTCAAGGTTTTCAATGTTTTCTCAATTCTTCTTAGAATTTCTATAGAGTCAGAGTAGAGCCATAAGTAATGCATGGTCTTACTTCTGCATAATCCATGGCTCACCTTACTTCCCACTCCGTATATCATTTTTAAAGCATTGCTGGAGAACTTGGAAATTCTCTCATCTGTATGATTAAGAACTTGTTCTTTTAATCAGGGACAAAACTAGAAATTACAGGACCCCAAATAAAACTTGGTGTGGCCCTCATCAAAGCCAGGTGGCCTACAATGCACCCCTATTTACATCCAACCCTGGTGGCTAATGTAATCATACATTAAAGTTGTTCCATGCAACCTCAAAAAGTTACTCCATTACAAGCAAGCTTCTTAGATATTCGGTGTAGGACCCACAGCTGAATCTCTTCAGGTTCTCCTTGGCTGGCATTGAAAATCAAGGCAGGCTAAGGCAGTTCAGTAGGTGTCAGTGGGAGAAAAGGTTGGGGTACAGGATGTCCAGACATGTCCCAGTCATCTCTCTGGGGAAGTTAGCATCTTGCACTACTTCAGTATCAAGTCAACATCCGTACCCGATGGTTCTTCAGCTCAGATACCAACGGTACATCAATTTGAAGTCATCTCCTTAATTAGACAATCAAAGCTGGTGTTCATCTTGGCAATCCTAAGGTAAATGCACTTGCAGGACATGGTTCTCCACCAGAGTAAATGATCTTGGCTTTCCCTAGGCAGGTGGTTCATCCCTACACAGGTCCCTGCACACGTCAAAGTCCTACAGCCTGCAAGGTCCTAAGCCCAATCTGGGGTGGACAACACAAGTTCTACTTGTTTACTTGTCCATGCCCGAAACCCCACTTCTAGACTGTACCCAGATTTTTATATCTTCCACTCGACCCTTTTGTAACAAACATTCCTCATCTGGGATTTGCTCGTTTTTCAACTGTCTATGTAAACCTCATGCCAGCAATAGAAGAAAGTAACCGATCACCAGGCTAGGAGACGTATCCTGAAACAGTAGCAAATCAAGTCTCTGATTAGCTTACTATAGCAATTAAGCCAGAGAAATATCTAAACTTAGTCTAAGGACACCTTCTCCTACAAAAGGTCCGTGCAATAGCTCCTTTGGGCCTGTGATTTGTAACAATGTAGAGCAGCTTCAATCGTTTTGAAAACGATATGGTCGTCTTCTCTCTCTAATTGAATTTATGACTCCATGGTGATGCTCCTAGGGGGCAGGTCCATGACACGCAATTCTTTTATAGTGTGCAAGTCAATGATGGGGCATCTTTAAACAAGAAGTCTTTGGATATATTGTGCTAAAGTACTGAATAAAAGTTCTGCAGGGGACTATTTTGAGTTCAAGGTGAATACTGCAACATGAGCTGCTTTATTAATTTTTTTTTTTATCCTGTATTGGTGTAAATGTGGGTGTGTATATTATTTGAAAAATGGAAATGTTACTGATTTGATGGAGAAATTATTATTTCAAATCTCCACAGTCAGTTGTTACATATTCTGCACATTTTATACGACACATAACAAAAAAATGAATGTTAATAATTTTTTCTAATCTCTGCATAAAATGGCGAGGCGGGAAAGCCAAGTAAATCCAGAAACATGGCAAGCAGACACGGTAATTATTAACAAGATAGCGAGCTCTGCGCCAAGTCAGGAGCCTTTATAATCAAAGTCCTGCAGTGACCCCAGCAGATTAAAGGGACTTGATCCTGGCTGATAAACATCCATATGTTAGGATTAGGCCGGAGACTTCATTTGGTTTGATGGTAAGAGAGATATTTTTTCCTCTTTATCTACCCGCAGCTCTGAAATCGTGTTGTGCTGGCTCAGCACATGAACATATTTAATTGGCTGGATTCTCTTGCAGATTGCAGAGCCTGAGGCTCAGTGATAGGAAATAGAGCAGGTTTGGAAAATAATCCTCAGAATAGTATATCATGGGGAGATTTATTGCTAAGACACTGAGGGATTGCTGCCGTTATTGGCTTTGCCTTTATCAGTGCCCATCATGTTACATGGTTGCTGCATTTTGAGACACAGCTTTGGCTTGCGATCCAAATGAATTTAAAGTCCATTTCTGGGATTTCTGTAAGGTCCCCAAGCTATTTATGCTGCTATACTCTCCATCAATCCAAATTTGTCTTCTGCAGTACCTCTTTTGCACCACAATATGTCTTCAGTGATCCCCCAGTGATAAATGACCCCCAGCCTAGAAGACTGAATGCATAGGCCAAGCCTGGAGAAGATTGACTATCATGGTAGACCATGGATAATTCAGCAAACCTAGAATGGGTTTACCTAATAAAATTTCCTATTATTTGGCAAATATTTTTATGCTTGGGCCAGATTCATTCCAGGTTTGCAGGATCACTCAGGTTCTCCCATGACAGCTCATCTTCTCCAGCCTTGAAAAGCTTTCATAAATAAATGACTCAAGAACTATTGCAGATCTTGTTGGGAGTTCCGGGTATCTAATCCAGCCTTCAATGTATGCATAAAAAAGGCATTTTAAAGGCTGCCAACTCTAGGTGTTGGAGCGCACCATAACCACTAAACCCCAGAGAGTGACATGGACAGTGGAATAAAAACTCTCATATGCTGGGCTAAAAATAAAGAAATAATATATCTGTTTATACCTCCCAACTGAGCCTGACTTTTAGGGACTGTCCCTCTTTAGACCTCCCAACTGTCTCTGATTTATAGGGACTGCCCTTCTTCATACCCCCCAACTGCCCCTAATTTGGAGGGACTGTCCCTCTTCCTACCCCCCAACTGCCCCTGATTTGGAGGGACTGTCCCTCTTCATACCTCCTCTCTGCCCGATTCGGAGGGACTGTCCCTCTTCATACC
>NC_092863.1:104492973-104493983 GCF_032062135.1 Pyxicephalus adspersus | reverse complement strand
TCATTTTTAAACACCATGGATTTCTTTCTAGAGAGCTAGAATAGAAAACCTGAGACTGACCACACAACTAGATTTGCAGGAGAATGAATAAAGCCACATACTCACGTGCAATAATAGTCGTTCACAATCTTTCACAGTTCTTTCCTACGACTAATATTGCACGATGCATGAATGAGCGCTGTACATACAACACTGTTCTGCTCTATGGAGATGGGAGGGGGAGAACAACGGAGGGGCACGCTGCTGCTCTCTCTTCCTTCCCTTGCATTAGGATCGTTAGTCATCCATCGTCCGTGAAACCGCCCGGAAAGTCGTTCGGACGATGGACAACTAGCCCTGTACACACGCCAAATTTTTGCACAATACGTAGCTTAACAATGTAAGTTAAAGATCCAAGGTAATAATTGACATCTGAACAATAAATTTCTCTTTATGGCTCCCATTTGGTATGGTAAAAAAAAAAACATTTAAGTCTCCTAAAGCTTGTGGAGGTCAATACACTAAACAGAACACATTATAATAAGTCAAAGCCACAAAAACAACATTATATACTACAAAATAAAAAGCAATATATAAAATAACTGACTGTCAGATTTATTTTTGAGGAACCGAGGGGGCGGGGCCACCCAAAACTGCACAGTAGGGAGGAACAAAGTCATGACTTATAAGGACCCCTTAACCAGTACAGTTATGGTGAAGAGAAGCTGTTTTGTTTGTTTGTTTTGTAAACGAATTTACAAAAAAAGCTACAAAGAAATGAATGGCTGTATGTGATTGTATTATTAGAAGAAGGAAATGTATCCATTTGCTATAACCTGGGGCAATTCGATATATACATGTCAGTTCCTGCATCTACACATGACGTGTTCACAGGAACGAATAAATCGTATTACAAGGTTTTCATACAAAAAAGGTGTAAATTGTTAGTTCCAGGCTTGTTGTGGTGACAATACTTCCCGCTGGTAGTGTCTGAAATAGATCACATTTAATATATTCTGCACCCCACACTT